>NW_008824932.1:4167501-4171211 GCF_000699105.1 Pygoscelis adeliae
GACACGCTGGATTGAGCCCTGTGGAAGGTCACCAAGACAGCCGGGGGCTGGAGGACACAACATATGAGGAAAGGCTGAGAGAAGTACGTATGTCCACCCTTAAGAAATGAAGGCTGATGGGAAATCTTGCTGCTGTCTTCAGTTACCCAGCGGTAGGGTATAGAAAAGACAGACCTAGACTCTTGGAGATACACTGGCAGGGGATCAGACACAACGGACAGAAGTTGCGACAAGGGAAATTCCAATTAATTATAATAAAAAAGGTTCTTCACCATGAGGGTGGGCAAACACTAGAACAGGGCACCCTAGAGATTGCGGGATCTCCATCCTCGGAGAGTCTCAACACTTGACCGGACAAGGGCCTGAGCAACCTGGTTTAGTTGGACTTGCTTGGAGTGGGGAGCTGGACTCGACAACCTCCAGAAGTTCCCTCCAAACTACGTTGTTTCATGACTCTGTAAGAAGACAGCTTCTTCAGCCTAGCAAACCAGAGCCTGAATTTGTGCCCTGCCAGGGAGAGCCCTAAACACAACCGCAACGGAAGAGCTACTCAAGCCAAAAGCTAACACAAAGACAAGAACAAGAGGCTATAAACTGACCATTTAGGCCACACAATTTTACTTTGCAGAAGGCTCTGTTTGTAACCTAACATAAAAAGGAGCAAAAGAGGCTCCCAATCAGGCTGCTTTCAACTCAAAGTCAGCTGTATAATCCCTGCTTATTATTTCAAGGCAATTTCACTTTGAGGCAGGCTCCATATGCAGAGAGTTCAGCCAGGAGCAAGGAACAATCTCATTCAATTTCCGAGCATAAGCTTCTACAGCTGAAAAATGGAAAATGAGGCACAAAATGCGGATAAAGTAAGAAAGGAAATGCAAAGCAAAATTTGTACATACAGCGGCCAGCAAAAACTGTGTTGTCTCAGGTGCTGATGTCCCATCACCCCACTCCCCCAAACAGAGCAGCTGCAGATGTATCCTTTTATCTGACAGGCAAGATCCCACAAGAAGAATATGGATTACTTCCACTAGCAGGATAATACTGTGGCTTCAGATCCCTTTTTTCTTATCAGTGCCAAGAATCCAACAGCAGTTTTTCCCAAAATAAAGAGAAGAATCGGGACTCCAGAAGTTTTTCAGGCTGTAAATGTTAAGGAAGGGTCTTGGGTTTTTTGTTTGTTTGTTTTTTAAACGCTGCTCAAAAAAACAAACACCACCACCCCCCCCCAAACCTGATGGGGAGCAAAACCAAGCAGCCTTTTCCCTTTTGATCATGTCCTGTATGTCCTAACCATGACACTTCTAGGGCTGAAGGCAGGGCATGAATTTCTGCACAGAAATCCACCTACACAGAATCCTACTGGCATAAACATCGGTCTCCACAAGACAAGTCATTTCACAGCAAAGGGATCTGTGGGTACGCAGCGCCAGCTGCTATCAGACAACAGGAGTTATCCTCTTGGTTACAATGGGGGGTTGTTAGCAGATCTAGAACTTCAGGGAGGCTCATATCCCCCCCTCCTTTTACAGTGGCCAGAAAGTCCAAGCTGCATAATGCAGCAGTGAGACCACCCGTACAACGGCATGCAAAAAAAATACGTCGTCCCTCAGACCCGCAGTCCGCGGTGGGATACCACAGCCCTTTCAGAAGGGCTACGCCGGGAGCAACTCATACACAGCTCCTCTGCCACCTCTCATGCCCCACCTAAGGAAGAGCCTGAAAAACCACAGTTTTGCCCTTCTCACCATGGAAAGGAAAAAACAAGATGCATCCTGCACTTTTTAGAAATGATCTTGCTTTGCTTTTTTCACAGCACAAGAATGTGCTCGCAACATCAAACTGAGTAACAGCTATTTTAGCATCTAATGAGCGACACTGTGGTGTTCTGTCCCCTGGACAGCTTTTCTGTGCAACATGTGTTTTTCATTTCATGTCTCTTGTCAGGGTTTCACTCCCTTTCTTTTACTTGAACTCCAGAAGAGAATAAAATCGTACAAAACCCAAAACTTACGAACCTGCATTGCTGGTATCAATTAACATTCACATCCACAAGGCTCTTTATTCAACTAAATACAAAATTAGCAAAACCAGCCCAACTACAAGTTGTTTGGTCTATATTTGTTAAGCTGTAACACAGTCTCTAAAAACATATGTCTTCTGGTTGGTATTTCAGGCAAAAATCTTTAGAATAATAATATTTTGATTAGTAACATGTGTGTTTTGAAAGATTAATACTGAACTCCAAAAGAGATTAAAATAGGAGTAGAAACTATGATCTAAATACACATATGCGCAAAGAGTTTTCATTCTCATTGGTTGAAATGTCTCGTTGCAAGTCATTTGTTTTTATTATTAAAGTCTTAATCATGTTGGTATATTCTTTTATTAACTGATATTTATTAAAAAAATCCTGTTCTTGTAGAACCATTTCAAGAGCATTATTACAAAGAACTTGATCTACTCTAACAGAAGTGATGTCATTCTCTGTTTCATTGTGACACATCTCAAATGAACTTCCAGGGGATCCTAACAATTTGAGGTAGTACCCAAACACTGACCTCTATTTAGTCTTCCAGGACTTCTCCACCCGAGTAGGAAACAAAGAGCAAAGCAGCCATTTTCATTGCTTGCTTTTCAAGAAATGGTAATTATTTACACTTACAAGTGTATCGATTTATTTCAGGGAAGCAATCAGTTCTCTAGTTGTGCTGACCATGCAATTAGATTTTTAAATAGATGACCAACTTCCTGGACCACCCCCTCGTTCTTCTGCTGGCAGCTGGGCATTCAACAGGCTTATGTTCCTAAGTAACTCCAGCTGCAAAGGTGGAAATGCATAAGTAAATAAATTGTTACAGACTACACGCTGGAGCTTCAACTGTAAAGATTGTTTTATTGTTGTTTTTTAAGGAAGCAAACACTCTGGTAGTCTATGCTGCCAAAGCTTTCGTTAGAACACGCGATATCCAAGTGACTATATTACGATACGTACAGATTTCCTTTAAACACACCCCTTTCTCATACCAAGGAAAAATATTCTCAGCTTTCTCTTAAAATTCTGGTAGCAATTAAGATACAGAGATAGCAACTGTTCATTTCTGCTGGAATTTACTCCAACATATAATTAGCGCTCTAATTAGATCCAAGCCAGTAGTCAACGATCATTTATCACTTTATGTGTAATATTACAATGATTTCATGGTAACACAGAGTTGCAGCCAACAGAAGAGCTCTTACCTTGCTGTCAATAACGCTTTTATCAAGCAGGTGAGCAAATTAGGAACAGTTACATTCTAAATAAAGGTATACATGCACAAGGAAACCCACACTGTTAGGCATAAGGGTGGAGTTGGTTACAATTACTCTCAGTATTAGAGACTTACTCTTGATGTAGTAACGCTAAATTCAACATGACTACTCTTCACAAAAGATCAGGTTGGCAATTTACTGAGGAGAGAGCCGGGACAGATTGTCGGTGGCCCACATAAGCCCCGGGAAATGGAAGCCACGGCATTTCAAGTGAGACACCTAGGGAACGCGTCTTCCACCCAGCGCGAGCTTATCAGCAGATCTCAGCACTCTGTGAAGCAGCACCCTCTGGCTCTCAAATCTCACATATCAGCATCTGATCGGAAAAAAACCACAAGCTTGAATGCCAGCCATAAAAGACTGCTACACCCCGGTAGGAGGTACTGCCCTATGTAAGTGAA
>NW_008824932.1:4171233-4185509 GCF_000699105.1 Pygoscelis adeliae
GTCAGCCAAGAGAAACGGGCACGGTGAAAGGTTAAGGGAGGTTCACCTCTGTCTTGGTATTGCTGCTACCCCTGGGCTGCGGATAGCACTTGCTTAGGGTTTCAAGAGACAAGGGAACAATTAATCTCAAGAAAATAATGGAGAAGATGGATCCATCATGCTACTCCACACGTAGATTTATCTGCTGATCTGGGAGCACATCATCAAATGGCACTACATTTGACTTAGGAGTGCTGAGGAACCCAGCATCTGCCTATGATACGTGACTTCTGGAAGCTCTAACCTGATCCAGAAGATCAAACCACACCAGTATGAGCCCATACTTTAAAGGTAAGTTTAATCCCCCTTTCCAGCTTGCCTATGCAGATAGAAATCTGAAGACATTCCACTGCAACCAAAAGAATTAATGGGAATTTTCTTTTTTTTTTAACCAGGATCCACTCAATCTATTTAAAGCAACAAAGATATCTAAATTTGACTGTTATTGACATTATTCATTCCACTGTAGCAGCAAATGTTGATGCCCCAGATGGGTTAATATTTATGAGAAGGTCAACAGAACATCAAACCGAACAGGAAATAGTGTTTCCTGCCAAACTGTCTAAAAGCAGTCGTACCGTCAGCACTTGCACTTCACTAGTTCTCACTACTGTTATCTTACAGACAGACAGAAAAAACTGAAAAATCTCCTAAGCTGAGCCCACGATAACAGCAACGAGAAAGTATTATTCCTTAGTCATGGTTCCATTTTCATTTATTTCCATACCCTTAAGACAGAAAAATATTTTTAAAAAGTCCTCGTTAGCTAATGATAGCAAGACCTGCTTGGCACCCTGGTTACGGGGAACACCTGGAGCTCTGACACAAAAAGAATCAGACCACTGCCATTTTGCCTTATATGTTTGCCCTATAAATGCTAACAGCAGTTAATGGAATGAAATTGTAAGCTGCCCATTACTTCCATGCTTTTTTCTTCAAGAAAGGAAAAAAATCTTCATAAGAGTTAGAGGAGAATGGTGTGCTACAGCGCTAGGCTTTTGGTACTGAGGGCACCCATCTCAGCATCGTTCCCTTGAGGCACAGTTATGCCAGTACACTAAGTTGTGAAATCAAAGTCTAGCATGTAACTGGACTTACAAAACAAGGAAAAAAAACCCCCACCAAATCCCAAAGGAAAATTTTGTGACGATTCCTGGGATGTTTTCCTCTCTTAGGAAGAGACACATGCTCCAAAACATAACACCCCACACACACACACACACACCCCCAAAGAACAGCAAAAGAAACACAAATAGGCAGATTTCCAGGCAGCTCCAGACATAAGGGTGAGCCTTCGGATCACTAAAGAGCCACAATTGAAAGACAAGGAAAAAGATGATCTTCCTGTCCCTAAATATTCCCATTTAGTATCATCTACCTAAGTACTGTAGCATTACATGAAAATACATCTAGTTCCACTGGTGCAAGCCTCCATGCAAATAAAGAGGGAGGGAGGAGGGGGAGAGGGGAGAGAAGAAAAAGGGGAAGGAAACACGTGAGGGGGAAGATTCAGATTTCTTTTTATTTCTTCAGTTTTAATTCCTGTAATTCTCATATTCTGAACTATTAACAACCACACATATAAGGACTTCTTGTTTTTAAAAGTTTCATTCCTTTTAACTGTCAACAGTCAGTTGATATGTGGCCTTTTGTAAAACTGCAGCTGTTTTTTCGGGGCAAAACGGCAAGGTCCACTTTGCTGCTTTTGCTTGACAGCGCTCTTCCTCTTGCCACCGCTCTTAAAGCACGCTCGACTCCACCCCTGCAGCGGTAACACAACCGAGGCTTACCAGGGGCGATGCAAACTGGAGGTCGATCCAACGTTAGACCCAGAGCTGGCAGTGTGGTAGGCGGCTGTACTGCCAGCACACGAGGAGCGACGCCTGTGAGCATCACCTTCTGCCTTTCTGTCTGAATGTCACCGGTGCGCTATTATTTTAACCGTGCTATTGAGGACGGTTAAAATAATATTATTTATTGTGAGAGACCGTGCTATTGAGGACGTCTGGCTACGTATTCCCCAGTGCTCAGCACATGCCGTTCCCAGTTACCGCATCGGTTGGAGCCGTGCGTGAGCCACCGCATTAAGAAGTAACCCCTCGCTGCTGCAGCATACAGGTTTTATACCTCAGCTTTTCAAACTCCAATATAAGCCATTTGCTGACTCCCATTCTTTATCACACAAAGACTTGCCCAAAATAAAGAAACTCACATTTTCAAATCTGAATCCCTGCCAGATCCTCTAGGATTAGGAGTTGGGCTCTTCTGAAAAAACACACTGGGGAAATAGTGGTGGGAAATAGAAGCCGAGAAGTGTCAGGGCACAAAAAACAAGTATTGTGGCCCTTATAGCTCGTTCTAGCACATCTTGATATCCATCTGCATGGAATTTAAATGCCAAGTATCTCTGCTTAAAACCCAAAAAAACACGCATGCTATATTATTCCAAGGAAACAGATGTTAGCCCTGGCAGCTACCTATTTACTTAAGTCTGTTTAAAAAAATATACAACTCTGTTGATACATACACACATCAATATATTTCACTGTCTTCCACACTGTACTGAACAGGGAGCCACTGATACAGAAATTCTTTAAGGAAACATAGCTGAGAGGTTCTTCTTTCAAGAAGAGTCACTACCTATTATTTGAATTCTATTTTATCTAACGAACAGTCATTCAAATAGCAATTATTTATACAAACCCATTTGTTTAATGTAAAACTTTACACTGAAGCTAGGAGAGAGGCTTATTACCAAACCCGAAGAGTTTACATTGACAGTATGGGGGTGAGAGGCACGGCTAGACAGACCAACCCAGGATAGCTGTTCAGTGAAGAGCAGGAGCAGAGAGATTATCAGTTTGAAGAACGGGCAAGGAGAATTCCTGGAAGAAGTGGGTTTTAAGATGGCAGGGACGGCAAGCAAAGATAGGGTGCCTGACAGACAACTGAGATACTGTTCCCCGCATACAGAGGGGCATTAATGGAGGCTCGGAGACGAGTGGGAGAAATACACAAAGAGTAAGAAGGACTGAGGACTGGAAGGGGCGAGGGCAGACAAGCAGGGAGTGGGTAGACATGAGAATGAAGAACTGGGAGTAAGATAACGTTTAAGTGGAACATACGGGCCATGCCTAGTAAATTTGAAGGCTTCTCATTGCAAGAACAACTTTAAAAAGAAAAAAAGGAGATAAACCTCACACCAAGGCACGTCGGTTATTGTGTCCTGCTGTACTACTGCTCATCCTACTTACTGCGACGCAAGTAACCAGTAACTTCCACCTGAAACCGGTCTGCAAACCGTTATCCCCTTACCCCTTCTGGAGAAAGGATGCATAGAAGGCAAAAAGTATTTTATTGCCGACATCCACAGCAAGCTGGAGCTAGCGTTCCTACGTAAAAAATCATCCCATCTTCTTCCATTTCCAAAATGAGCAGACTTATAACACTTTGATTTGCTGTGTTTCATGAGCTCCAATTCTTTTCCAAAGTCTACAGGAACACGTGAACGCTTGGGAATGTGTTTGAAATATAAAAAGAAGGAGCAGGAGGTTTCTGAAAGACACCTGAAGAAAAGTTATCATCTACCTAGACTGCAACTTTTTTTGGTGTATATTAGGGATTTCCCAACATTGCTGTTAAACCACAGGTTATTATTTGACCAGGAAAGAGGATAAGCTGCATTTCTGCTCATGCATCTCCTGAATTTCCATTTGGTGAGTTCTCCTAACTAACCTCAAAAACAGTTCTCACTGATTCCGGGGAAGCTATGAGGATAAAATCATGCAGCACTGAAGAGACCAGTATCATTCAATTCTACTTAATGTTCTATGACTTAGTTTCCACCAGTGTTTGCAGTTTTAGCTCTTTAATGAAATGGTGTCAGCAGAACAGAAGCACCGTACAATCACACAGCTCAAAGAGAAAAACAACTGTTACTCATGTAAAAGGCAACCGATGCTTAAAGTGAGATGTGAGCTTTGGAACAGGCAGATGCTTTTTAGGAATTTGCTTTCAGATGAGAGCTGTGTATGGTATTTCACTTCTGCGTTGTTACAGCAATTGCTCTTTATCCACTGCTGGAAGTCCACCTGCTACACACGAATGGAAGGAAAAAAAGTATGCCTACATGCTGACAATGGAGACATGATAACTCAGCACATGTTTTAGTATGCATTGCAAATGTGTGAATACAAAAGATACAGACCACATGATATTCTGGAATAAGTATCAAAGTCTGCTCATTACTCTTTTTAATACTTACTCATCACTCCCTTTCTCTCTGCGTGCAGAATCAGAGGTGTGACCCAGGACTTGTTTCCCCAAGGTCTCGCCCTGTCAATGCACAGCTGTTCTGTACCATGCACCTTCCTGTATTTTGTTCGGCATAGCTGAAAAGTTCAAAGCCGTGAAACAGTTCCATCCCAAGGATGGCCAAGCTTTGGCCCCTGAACCACTTTTGAGACTTGAGACCGCTTTTGAGGCTCTTCTAACTAACAAAAAAGAAAAAAAAAAAAAAAAAGCCGGGAAAAAAGTCTGTACACTTCTATCTTCAAAGAGAGACTGATATTGCTACAAATACCACAAGTTAATTTACGGCCTGTGAAATGCAACGGAGGCATTCCTAACAAGAGACATCAAGCCTGGCATGTGCCATGGTACTTGCACAGCAATGGAGAAAGCTCTTTCACGGGACGGACTCCAAAGATGATTTATTATCTAAACCAGCATGGTCCAACCGATAGCCCCCAGGCTGACTTCAGCCCATCACTTTCATTCTAAAAGACTCAACAAGCTCTGAATACTTTCTCCTGTGCCTACTCATGGCATGGAAAGGAGTGCTGCGTTTGCTTCCAAATGGGGAGAGAAGGGGGGATATGGAGGACTGGCCTCCTTCCCTCCCTCAAACTGTACATACATTTTACGCAATATCTGGGCATAAGCAGCCTTTCCTTTCTCTGTTCTGCTGACTTTTTGGCTTGGACTCTCCGCCGGGGCTGCCAGAGCTTGCACAGGGCTAGAAGAGCAAGAAGGCAGGGGGCGGAGAGAGGATAAGGAGGAAGCGGCCACAAGTATCTCACAGCAGAAGAAAGGGGTGGAAAAAGTAGTTTCAGGGCTAGAAGCCACTGAGGCTCCGTTACACATCACTGTGGCCAAAAGATACCATAGCAGACCTCCCCCTGCCTCTCCTCCTGTCCCTTCTCCCAGAATACTTGTTCTGTCATGCACCTTAGGGGACACATCATCTGCAATCCAGAGCACCCCAATGTGCTCATTTCCCCCACCTCCCAGCTGCAGCAGCACCAAGCACACCCGCAACGAGGAGTCAGGAGCCTGCAAGGGTCAGGATGAAGATGCTTGCTCGTGCTCAGACACCCTGCAGGGGAGTAGAAGGTCCCAAATTTCTTCCCCCATCCCACTCCCCGGCAAGTACTTGCCCAAGTATCAAAGCAGTATAAACACTCTACGAACACATTTAACACCAAACGATGCCATCATAGATGCCAATGATTAAATAAGTCCAGCATCCCCCATGGACGCTAACTTTAATGCCCCAGGAATAGACACGCATCATGCCTGTATCAACGCTGAGAGGAAGCAAGGCGGGTTGCATTTAAAATAGAGACACGAAGCAAAAATCAAACCATCCACGCAGTGGAGAGGACCTGTCTAAAAATCCAACATAAACGAGACGTAAGAGAGAACAGAGAGAGGGTCTGGGGCAGAAAGGGAACAGCAGGGAAACAGCTGATGGGCAGGAGGGAGGGGGACCAGGGTAGGAAACGGGCTTGTGCCCAGCATCACAGGCACGCAGGGACAGCGGCCCAGGTTAATCCCAACTAGGCTGTACTTCAGAGCTTTCAAATGATAAGCTTTGTACGGGTCCTACACTGCATTAATTCCAGTCACAGAGCAAACGTAGAAAATGGACCAGGAGAGGGAAAGGCAAGAGGAATTAATATCAAGAAGAAATACAAAGAAATTGGTACAGATATCACAGGAAAACTGCCGGTAACCACCCGCAGCTCTTAAAGGATTCCTCTAACTCACGCTAAATACAAAACTCCGGTTTGAATTTTAATGAATAATTTTTTGGAAGTCAGAGGAACTTGAGTGGGGAGGGCAGGATTTGAAATCCAGTAAGGTTTACAAACCCCTCAAAATTGTCCCAGAGCCTGGCAAAAACTCAAATCACTGGAGAAGCTTCTCACACTTTAGAAGTATATTTTCTTCAAACCGTGCCAACCTCTCCCCCCAAAACAAGAAAAAAAAAAAAGATCTAGAACAAAGATCACAGAGGAACTTGCATCAAAACACAGACACATTTAACCCATAGTTCAAGTGTTCCAGACACCTTTTGGATAAAAGATGTTTCTAGGTCTTGTCTCTGCAGAGCCACTGTGCCCCGCATACCATGAGCCTTTAACCTAGTCCTCAGAAAAGCAGAGGCATGTGTTATGAGACACTTGAGAGTCCAGAATTTCATTCTTGCCTATAAATTAAGACTACACTCCTCAAAATCAGCTGACACACATCAGCCTACTCAGCCGCAAAAGCAGGAACATCTAGCAGAAAACATGCATGGGCAAACAATGCATTTAAACGATGACAGTTTAAAAATTAAAATCCATTATGGTTAACCAAAACCAAAGATAATAAACAAAGATTTTTTTCCTTTTTGCTATGCTAAACATACCTAGTCATTCCAGTTTCAGAGGGAACATTTCTGTACTACTCTTGTTGATAAATAGTAACACTTGAAAAAGGAAGCTCCCCCCCCCCCATCATATCCAACTCCATTGCATTCATTAAATTTCACTATATCTACATCATTTAATTTAGGTCAACATGTCAAAGTAACCTAGAATCATGTTCGCTTTAAGTCAGCCAACATTAGTCTCAAAGCTGAAAAGCCCATTTCAGACCCAGTGATAGAACCGCCTTGCACTTCCTCCACGCAGCACGAAGTCAGAAGTGGAGAACTACACTCTGAATTAAGAAATGTTGGCAGCTTACTAAATTTCTGTACAATGCATATAATACCAACTGCACAACAGCAATAGTGGGAAGAAAATCTAGCAGTAAGCTAATTGTTAATTAATAATGAATGAATCAGTAATTTAAAATGTAGTACAGTATTTTTTTCAAGTTGAGCTTTTTTTTTTTTTGAGTCTGCAGAGATAAGACATTGTTTCACAAAGGCAGCAGAAGACTCCTGTTGGAGGGAGGCACCCATCTCCATTTCCCTATATTCGCCTGGGATCCTAACGACGGTAGCTACAGTTCGTACTGCTGTCTACACAGTACGAACCCGTGCACGTTGCAAATGTATCCAGATTTCCCCATCTGATCTATTTTTACACAAGCTTAAAGCACATCTACATTAAGTCATCTCAAAACATTACACTGTGTTCCAAAACATGTAGTATTTGGGTTCCAGCTGAAAAGTAGCATTACAGCACCCAAGCAAAGAGGCTGGATGTTAACTCCCAGAGTACAAGTTGGGGTAGAGAAGCTGGGCAGCACCGTCCCCAGTGCTCCGAGGGAACCCTCTCCCTGTATTTGTAAAGCACGGTGTAAAATTTAAGAACAAAAAAGCAAAATTGACCTCTTGCCTGTGTGTATCATGGGGGGGGGGGCAAGTAATCTACTAAAAATATATTTAAGCAACGTGTTTAGGTTGTAATTATGTATCATTGACACGGAGGGGAAAAAATAATAGACTACTGCATTGTGAGCCCAATCTAAAAAACAAAGGAGAGGGGAAGGGCGGAAAATAAAAAGAAGGAAAAAAAACGTTCTCCTGTAAGAGAATGGCTTCGGAAGGCTTCACTGACACGCATTACCATGTAACACTAACGCAGCTTGGTGCCCTCTTACTACGCTGCTATTTGGAGCCCGTTTGTGTTCTGCCCACAAAGGGACAACGCGAACAGAAGTCGTTCACGCTAAGCAAGCACACAAAGGACAGGCAGCTCTCAGTTTTCTTAAGTTTTACGGGAGAGGGAAAAAATCGCCCATGCCAGCAATGAGAATAGTGGGGCAGACTATGAAACAGTCTTAACAGCCAGGCAAATTATTCAGCCATATGGGGCAGGATAGCCCATGATGGGGATGAACTCGGAGACAATCGTTCTGAGGCTCTTACTATAGATTTATTGCATGATCTTGGCCCGCTAGCTCCTGGTGTTTTGTTTTTCTTATCAACAAAAACAGGGATAAAGTTGGCATTTGCTAATATAAGAATACACAGCTGGTATAAAACAGAAAGCAAATATAATCTAGCTTCAGAAAATTATTGCTGAGTTCTGTGAAATGCAGGCAATCCTAAACTGGAAACATTGCACCCACTGCAAGTAAGTCTTTGTTATTTGTGTAATAATCACATCTGTGTCACTATTTCATAGCCTTTTGACCTTGTGCTAGAAGTTACAAACATGTTTTGACTTCTGGAAGCAACATACGCGCTGCAGAACTGCCTGTTATAAGCCACAATAGTAAAACTTTTCTCTGCACAACCGTCCTCCTCCAAAGCCAACACAAGGCTTAATTTTCCAGATTCTACTTCTGTTTTCTACCGCTGTTCATTCTCTCCCTCCCCAGACGCCTCACGTAACCTTGTAAGCAAGGGGAAAAAAAGTGAATGAGGCTTCTATAAACTGAGAGCATTTTGAGTTACTCAAGCTGACTCACTTCCCATGAATTTAAAACAAAGCGTTAGTTAAGTGACAGATTCGAGACAACAGTAAAAAATCTGCATTTAAATCCCAGTGCCTAGGTCTCCCTACCTACGAAATGACTGCCTGGGATTGCATATTAAGGGCTTATTTGCACGAATTATTCACCAACCTGATGAATCTTTCTTGCAGCTCTCTTCATGTCTTTCCTTCGTTTTATCGTCTTCTTCAGCCTGTCTTTCCCCACAAAGTCTTTTCTCTTTTCCCCCATTTTCTCCAATGCTTTTAACTTCTTTCTAAACCATATTCTTCCCTTCTCTGTCTCCACCCTCTCTGAGGCTCTCTTCCCTTATCTCCTTTTCCTCATTTCTGCATCAATTTAATCCCCCGGTGCCAGTCTCAAATGAAGTTCCTAGAATTGCTCAGGAGAAGACTTTGGCCCTTTTGTCTGCCTGCAGAGGAGGGAGCCTAGCAGCTGGAGAATGTGCAAGCGGTGCATTCTTGCCTGTGCCCTTTGCTTGGTTTGCCCTTACATCTGGGCTCCAGCAGCCAGCTGAAAACGATGAGATCCTTGTCAGGGCCACACCACTGCAAACGTCCTTGGGATACCCCAGCTGAAGAACAGCTACAAAAATCGCTCGTCAGACACTTCAAAACAACAAAATTGCTGAGAAAGGGGACTACTTGCAAATAATGGGGGTCTTGTCTTTGAACAGGTAAGGGATGTTGCACAGGATAGTAATTAAAGATAAATTTTGGAATACAGATTCATGAACAAGGTTCACAGGTAAAATACAAATATAAACAAGTTGTTTAATACTTCAATGTATTGCACCACATTCACAGAACGTTGCTAACATCCTAAATATGCCTGACGAGTTGTTCGCCCTGAGCAAGCCGTAACTTATCTCAAATGCAAAGGCTCGCAAAAGCAGAACCTTCACCGGCTCTAGGCTGCAGATAACATTCCCTTATGCCTGTGCCATGAGTAAACTCTCTCTCTCCTCAACCACCAAAACGGGATGAGGCTTTCACTCCATGCACGTGCTGTTAAGATTACTTCACTAGGCTATCACCTCGGCCTTAACCAAAGAAAACACAAAAATAAGAAAGAGCCAATACATTAAGAAGTCTGCAGGGAAATAGACAAAAAAATCTAGTAGCTGGCCTGTGACGACTGTGCATGTACACGTATGTGCAACCACACAGAGTCTGTTTTGTACACAACACCATGGTATATTCACTGTCTGTATAAATCTCTGTCCAGAGAAGGGCAACGAGGCTGGTGAGGGGTCTTACTCTGGTTCACCCTGGACAAACAGTAGACATCAGAATATCCTCAGAAGAAAGGAGCCTTTCACAGTCCAGTTTCTGTCTTTGGAATAGCTCAGTTAACACTGTACCTTCTCAACAGATGAAGTTTTCAGCGTCATTTCATCCATTGGCCTGATTCTCAACGTGGAAGTCCAATTCAAGCACGGCCACGTCATGAGAAAAGGCCACACAACACAATCCTACAGTACAAGCACAGTCAAAGCTGTTGTTACTATCCAGGGTACCAAGGCAGCGGGTGCTCTCTGTGAGGCTGTAAATAATACACATTACTCTTCTTGAGAGACTACAAAAACGCCACTGGAGTCACAAATCCCCCCTACCAACAGTTCATGACCTACCCAAAACTAGAAGTATACAACTACACTATAAATAGAGACTTTATTATTTGCAAAGAACATACCACATAAAATGCACATTGGAAGCAAATGGAATCTCTTCTTTCAGGGAGGAATTACAGCGGCCCCAGGTAAAATAACAAGGAGAGAAACCCATTTTGGGGGGAAGAGAAAGCCATGTAATCCAGCCTTCCACTCGAGAGAGACAGCCAGTACGAGGTCATTGGACACCACAACTCTCTGTGCTTGGCTGCAGTCTGATGGAAAGAAACCTCTGCCAAAAAAAAGACACGTGGAGCAACAGCCCAATTCCAGACTGCTGTTAACTTCTTTAAGTATGGAAGAGAGATGAGGAGCAAGACCCCCCCGCAGCTCTTTCATAAAAACAGTGACACAGTACGGTATGTAAAGGATGAGTACTGCAGCCAGCAGTACTTAGCCAAATTAATTGAGATATGGAAATAATAGCATAATGTGAAGTTTAATGTTAGCTAAGCAGCTAGCAAGCTGACTTCTAGGAGCACTGACTGGCCCATTCCTATTTTAAAAACTTCCAGTGAAATACTGCTGCAACTACAGACACAAACGGAGCAACAGCGATATTAATTTCCCTTTCTTGTGTACAGCTATTCAGCTTTCCTGGGCAGCAAGCATTCATAAAGCAACTTCCAAACAAGCCTTTTCTATTAGAAGAGACAAAGAATTTCACAACAAAGTTTCAGAATACCATAAATTATTTACCTTCTAGATGATGCTGATCTATTTCACTGACTAGTTTGGTGAATCGCCTTTTCTACATGAAAGCTTAACTAGGCACTTGTGGAAACAACCTGAAGTACTGCCCCACGCCATTTACACCTGATAGTACCACTGCCTCCACCTGCTGAAGAGTTGGGTAATTAATGCAGAATGCATTACTTGTGCCAAAACACTGCAGCTACTACCCCCTACCAACAAGATACACAACTATATTCCACCCCCAACCTCCGTTTCCACTTCGTATCTTTCAGGGCACTACAGAAGTTGCTCTCTTATACAATACAACACCAAACGATAAACATCCTTACTTCTGCCATCCCCTTTCCCCTGATTACACCGACACTTTTTTCTTTCTACAGACAGACTTTTGTGCTGAGTGCTAGCAACTGTTTTTCCCACATTAAATGAATAAATATGAGCAAAAGGAAAGGTGAAGTACACAAAAGAAAAAGCGATATATTTGAAGACGGTAAAGAGCTAAAAGATACAACACTCCACTTTTCTCTGAGACAGTTAATGTCAAATAGGCATTTGATCCCTCGGCTCTTACCAAATTGCTAAGACACGAACGACCCCTGCTGCAATTCAATACAGGACATACACAAAAGCAGTACCAGGAGGCTTAATTCTTTACACTTTACACCTTTACACTTTCCTCACTTTGTAGCAGCCAGTTATTTGCAGACTCTTGACAGCAGCTGTGCCAACTTCCAGGACATTCCAACACAAGTCAGATTTAGTGTAACTGGAATATGTGGTGCTGATACATCCAGAGCAAGATGCGTTGAGAACCAACGCACCTCGCTGAATACACCAGATTTCTCTCTTCTGCAAGAATATTCACTTCTGGTACAAACAAGTCAGTACGAGTTCAGCCAGAAATTTCAGGTCCTGCGGGACTTCCCTACAACAGCAACACAACAGCCTTACCGCAACGGCTGTGCCACGCCAGCGTCCCCCGTGTGCAGGGCACAAAGGCCAGAGGAGCTTCCCTGGAAAACGCGCCTCAACAGACCCACCGGCCCCGGCACTCTGCGTTACGGATCCAGAGGCAACGATCGCTGCCCAGCACAGAACATCACAGCTCCACGTGGCAGCCCCCGAAAGCTGGCTGTGGACAACCAGCAACCCCGGCTACGGCTGCCAAGGGATCTTCTGCCTGTTAGCCAAGATACAACGGTTAATTCTGCTCATTCTTAGCTGGTGTAGCTAGAAAAGATTTAACCCTGAAGTAACAGCTTTGTACCCCGGCATGAGTCCTCAGCATAAGGTATTTTATAAAAATTTGCCTTTCAGAGGCAACATCACTGGCAACCCAAAAAAGTATGGTGAAAAGATGGTAACTCCATTAAGCTTCCCAGAGCCATGCATATTCAACACAGCAAGCAACCCAGACTTCAGAACCATCGTGCCTGCTGGTGAGTAAGACGTAACATCTGGAAGTCCCTAAGTGCTCCCACGGAGCAGCATAACTGAAACCAGAATTTGGCCTGGCGTCTTCAAATCTTAACCTCAGTATCTTTAAAAGACCATCTTTGCAGATCTGACTGCATTTGCCTCAGATACCGAATCAAAAGCCCTGATGAAATCCAGCACCGGTACATTTCATCAGTCAACAGGAAATCAGACTCACAGGAGCGACGGACGATTTTTGCCGCCCCACAAGTGAAGTCTTGATGTTTTAAAGACAGACTGAATAAAATATAAATCAAATGCAGGAGCAGGAATTAAATACTATATTCTTAAGTTAGCAGCGTAAGATCTGTTAGCAACACCTTAAAAAACCACTCTCCTCAAGGGAACCGGACCATCAAATTCAGACTTGCTTCATCAGTCTCATTCTGGGTTTTTTTGCACTCTTGCAGCAGAGACACAGCAGAGTAAAATATACTTCTAACAGAACTTCATTTATAATTCTTCAAGATGCAATTAGACAATACAATAGTTTAGCTGGCATACGGACTTAAATACACTCTCTTAGGGGACAACTACTCAGCACAGTGTCTGGGCAGAGCCCAAACCAACCGTGATGGTTCCTAGAATGTTTACACCAAAACTTCATCAGTGTAGCGCATCCTGTTTGACAGTGGGCCAAACTCTGATCTCTACGTGGGCATATGAGGGCAGGGCCGTGCAAATCTGCCAGCGGTACAAGCTGTAGAGACACTTCAGGATTTGACAAGGGCTGATAGCAGGTACAACCTTTGTGGGAAGCGAGGAGAGGCAAGTAAGTTTCTACCAAGCTTTCACACGTCAGAGGCTTGGAAATGCTTTATGCAGACCTCCAAAGCTGACTGCAAAAGCACCGCAGATCTGGCGAGGGAAAGAAAACAACTGGCAATTGGTGCACAGATAGGTAGGAAGCATGAACTGGCTGCTGCCTCCAAGCAAAGCGGCCGTTTTAGCGCTGCTCTCCATTTCTAGTGGGCAAGGCCCCTCAGAAGATGGAAACGGCCCACTACCTGTATGGGAACATAGTTGCAGAATTTCCCATTTTATGCAGAGAGAGCGCGCATTGGATTTAGGCACTGGCGTGGCGTAAACTGTGATGAGTAACGACATTTCACTTGCAACTTTCCCTCTTCCAGCTTTTTAGTCTACTTCATGAACTGTGTCACCTGAAAAACTAGAAAAGGAAAATATTTATCTGAATTACATGATTCATAGAAATGATATGCTTAATCATTTAAGAAGGAGTCATTTATCTCTCATAACACATAGCTTTAAGTCCAAAGGGATCTTAATACAAAAATGGCTAATAAATGACTCATAAATGGCTAGCGGTTCGAAACGGCTAGTGGACATTTCTCTGTGAACCCTAACAATTTGCCGTCCGTGCCTATCGCCTAAGTTCTTACATACAGCCACGTAAAGGGAAGAGAAGATACTGTTGAAGTAGCGTGGTAACAGCTTACAGCCCTTTTGCACCATTCCGCCGATGGAGAGACGTGGGGATTGAAGCCTCACGCAACCTGTTTTAGAAGCGAATGCTACCAGGAAGACCGGGGGCTGTGTTTCTGCAGCGCTTCGGGCCCCCTTCCGCGGGGTTTCCAGTGGAAATCACCAAGAGCGCACAGGCACCTCCGCAGTTACGGTTCCAGACGAGCATACGGGCTGTGAAGTACCCAAA
>NW_008824932.1:4186380-4202864 GCF_000699105.1 Pygoscelis adeliae
CGATGGGGGCCCCCGGAGGGAGCTGGGGGGCCGGGGTGCGGGAGGGAGCCCGGGCCGGGCCAGCGCAGCCCCCCCCTCTTTGCGTGCATGCGGTCACCAACGGACCCTCTTCCAGGAAGGCTACGGGGCCGGGTTCGGCAGGGGAAGAGCTGCTCTCGGTGTTAACCGCTCGCCAGGGTGGGAACGTCGGCTCACCGGACGAACCCCGGGGCCTGGCCGCCAGGTTTCCTGAGAAATCGACTCTCTGGTCAGCCCCACCATCCTCGGAGCCGGTGGGAAGCACTTGCCGAGCAGCAAGGGCTGCTGTGGCCCCTGCACCGAGGGAGGCTGGATGTCTTCCAGTCCTTCTGCCAGCTGGCGTGGCATCCCTGCTTCTTCACGATGGAAAACTCCGCCGGTACACAATTAAGTTTTAGCCATTTAAGCCCACAGAAGTTACACAACAGTCACAGCTCTTCCCCCCCCCCCCAACCTGGGCGCTCGGATCTTCTGTTAGCAGGAATACAGCTTCATGCCTTAACACCAACCTGTAATGTGGAGAACAGAGGATTGCCGTGAGAGCCGTGCCTGAATTTCTTCACATAAGAATACTTAAATTCTCCTCTGTGATGCAGAATTTTCATAATTCAGTTACGCTGGTAGGCGTGGGAAAGGAGGCAACCATCAGCGATCGTACATTTGAGTGCGTGGCGATCCCTGTAAGACAAAATTGAAGCAAAACCTGAGGGACTTCAGGTGTAATCCCTGACGAGGCAATGATGCTGCACAGGTGTGAGGGCAACACTTGAAGGTGCAAAGGCGCTGAGGCACAAAAACCAGAGTCAGTTAACATTTAGTTAGACTGTTGTATTGGGGAATTAAATGTTGCAAGAACTCCTGGCTTACACCCTCGCCGAGGAGCACGCTGTCTGTTTCGAGGTAGTTGGCTGTAAGTCCCTGCAGGTACCAGCGTGCTGTGAATTCACTGCAGCCTCTGATAGCTCCCAGTTCTCTCCTCCAAACTCGCTAAAGATACCAAAGGCAGCAATGATAACAGGACATCATAGCCCAGAGTTTCAGTATTCCTCTGCAGGGGAAACATTTCCCAGTAAGGTGAATTATCTGAAGTGTGTTAAATGTCCTAGAATTGGTTTAAAACAATTAAAGATACTAGTCTGGATATTTCTACCATTCAACAGGTGTTACCTCGTACTATCTTGGAGATGATACTTGTTTGAAGCTAAAGCTCGGTAAGAAAGTACTATTGGATTGGAAAAGTTTTCTTGCTCTTGAGAAACTTGGCACAAAAAGCCACTGAGAGATGGAAAAAGGAGACTCCATTCACTTTGCAAACAATCCAGATAAGGCTCATTATAGGAAACTGCAGCCTGATGTTGCAAAAAAAAGAAGATTAAGTAGCCTCAGTGACTCTAAGGAAGAATTCTGCCTCAACACAAAGATGTAATCGATGATAAATTTGACTGCAACTTGTTGCAGACAGCAAAGAAAACACACATTGCACCTGTGAGAAAGAATAATGAAAATTAACGGTTTCTTCCATATGTGCATGTACATTCTGGAAAATGATTTTAAGAAAAATAATCGCCATAATCCAAGTCAGGAACCTGCAGCCTTCCCTGGCTTTGGGCACGGTACCGTCGCTCCTGCTCAGATGTGGTCAGCTCTGTGGTCAGGCAGCAACAGCCTGTGTTGCACATTACTTCTCTCTTCACAACTATACACGGGCAAGCTAGGGGTTGAGTGAATATGCAGATACTTGTCAGTGAGCAGTTGGCTGCTTAAAGTAGACATCCAGAAATAAAGGAGCCAGCTGTATCCCCACCACAAACATTTTCAAGCCTGCAGGAAAGAAAGAAATATCCACAAATACTGAAATAATGAGCAAAAATGCAGGTGGATTAAATATAACACATATCTTCTATTATCATCCTCTGAAGTAAACATTCAGCGATAGTCTGCGCAAGGAGCTTTGCCAAAGATGAGCCGAGCCTGCTGCTTCTGAAATTGTCATGCATAGTGCAAAGCACAAGTGTCCAGGATTTTACATGCATACGGTCGTTTACCAAGTAATTATTATGCAAAATTAATTATTTTGGCTTGTCTCAGAGTTCCTCTGTATTTCAGAAGTTTTTTAGTTTCCAAATTTCAGTCAGTTTTTACACAGGGCCACTGTACTTTCCATTTGATTTCGAGTATCCCATAGTGTAGTTCTAGCACGACTGCTAAAAAAAAAGTATATGGTATATCCTGTTAATTCTCTGCCCTTAAAAAACTGTTAGCTTGATAAACATGTAATTAGCATTAGTAAAACAGCAGTAATAGCAGAGTTGTAACTTTGGATATTCAGTAAGTCTTAGGCTGGAGATCCGGAGTTACAGAAACAAGTCGTTCTTAAAACATGAGTTTGAAGTCTATTCCTACAACTACTTAAGACTGACCCGAAGAGTTGGATGATTGTAGCATCGCTGATGGAGAGCAATTTTAGCTCTGCATATAATGGCTGGCAGTGAGTGTTCGGACTGGGTTTCCAACTTAAAACCAGCTTTGGATCGGGAACACTTTTTCTCAAAGTTCGGGAATGTTTGGAGCAATTTTCTTTCAATGCCACTGCTAATCAGAAGCAAAATCTTCAGTCTGCAGTTGCATTAAGTAGCAAGACCATACGAGTTTTGTCTCTTTTTAGCAAGACCATGAAAACGATTTTCATTCACAGCTGTGTGTTAGCTCCAATAGGCAGCAGTTCCACTTTCTCACAAATGCAACAAAGAATCGCCTCCCCCAGTAGTCATTTCCCCCAGGCAATATAGCAAAACAAAAGATACAGCAAAACTCAGTTTGGGTTCGCCTCTGTAACAGGTTTGGTAACCTAACATTTCTAGTACGGGCTTTTGAAGCAGATTACAGGAATCTGTCATCTTATATATGTGTACTCGCAAGCTTACCTGGTATATTGTCTTAGTTTTCTAATGCAGAGATCTAGCTTCGCTATCTGGGGATTCCAGCTCATGCCAAAAGCTTTCACCAGTGTGAGTGTTTAAACTTTTTATCTAAGTTTTCTTTGTCCCTGAAATGGTCACTAATTTGATCAGTGGAAAAGTCGTCGGTTTTCTTGTATCTCTAAGCTGATGCACACAAATTTCAATGCAAACATTTTTTTCATTGACACAACGCCTTCCCCCCAGCCCTCTGCCTCTTCTGTCACTGTTCACAACCTTAGTTCATTATCAGCACACACCAACTGCAAAGTGAAACTAACTGCTGTGTTGTTTTATTATCTGAGCTGCAAAAAAAAAGGAAACATGCTGCATAATGTAGCTTCATTTTCTCTTGGGCTTCGGATTTCTTCCTGTGTGCAATGAAACCAATTCTGTCCACGTGGCCTCCCATAGCTTCTAGTACAATTTTAAGTTGTCGCTAACTGCTGACGCAGTTTTTTGCAAAACGGAATTCAGCAATCTCTGTCGCTATTGATAGCACAAGTTCTAACACGATTTTAAATGCAAGTGCCTTTTAAATTGGTCCAGTAATTCAGAAACTTGTAAGACCTCACTATTCACTTCCCAACTAGTTCCCACTCCATCTGATTTATTACAAATGACAGCATTGCACAATCTTTAATGATTCCGCTACCTGCAGAACATGGCATACAACCAGCTCGCAGGCCCCTACCCTTTACAGGACGATTACGATTGCTCTTGAACGGAGTTCAGTCTACCAAGGCAGAACGCACCCTCACAGGACTGAGGAGTGCTTTCTCCCTCTGTAGCCACTACCTGCGCTGTGTCTGGGTTGCTTCTCCAAGACTTGACTTCCCTTGGCTTTTTCATTTGACAGTGGGTGAACTTACCAAATTCAAGGTGATGCATCTATCTGAAGCTTTAATGCAGAGCCAATCATGTCATAACACAAAAGAATAATAGAAGGAAACCGAAAACATGCAAACACAAAATATTTCCTTCAACTCTCATTCAAAAACTACAAAAGTAATACTCTTGCAAATGCCTCTGATATCTACATTTATAGGTCCACTTTACTGCAAAGGTTATACTCTGTAAAAACAGGCTTTTGGCTTAAAGGATATTAAGAGAAATAAGTTTCCAGGCCTTCAGCTAGCCTTTCTCTAAGGGAGCAGGTGGGCTGTAGCCGCTTGAGTAGAAGCATCATTGGCATCAGCAGGGCTGTTTTGGCAAGGCAGGTAAGAGGGTCACAGGGTGGCTCTAAGTATTTCAAGATTCCTGCTATGGCCTACTCTATGTATGGTTTCTATATAACTTCAACTATTTCTGCTGGATTTGTAAGGATGTAGGGTGATCATTGAAGAGCTACAACTGACTGATCTGAGTGGAACTATTAATATTAATCAATTAACATATGAATGTCTTTAATGAATCAGGATCAAGTAGGTAATTAAGTGTAAACCTCAAACGCCAGGCAAACATGTATCCTTTTTATAAAGACTTATTACTAGAAATCACACTGCTTGTAGAAGGCAGGCTTTGTACTTGTTTTACAGGCTCATCGAGGTCAGAATATTTTTCCTTAATTATGGAATACCAGATCTGACCTCATATTTAGTTACATTGCAGGGTCAAAATTCTTGTCCTTTCAGAGTGTTAAATATAAGAAGTTGAGGAGAAAAGAACACCGCAGGAAAAAATCTGCTATATTGGAAGGACAGTAGTATTCAGGGACACAATTTCAATGAGAACAAAGACGTAGACATATTTAACGATATCTCTGACCAGGGCATGCAATCAGGTAAGTGGCCAGAAAAATGAGTATGTCATGTGGATCTGACCTCATCCATACTTTTGAACTCTAGAGATACACTCCCCCCTGACCCTACCCACCAAATTTTATACCACAAGAAATATTTATCCATCCAAACCAGTTGCTTTTGGGTAACTTGGCTTTGCCTTGTGAGTAAAGCGAGGCATAAATTGTGCATTGAAGCCAGGAGAAAAATCCTTCTCCCTCCATTGGATCAAGAGCAGGCATCCCCCTGGGAACGAAAAGGAATTACTCTCATTCCATTGAGGATCATATATTCTTACAATAACACAGCAAGCAAAGTCACCTGCTGCTTGAAGCTACAGATGCAACACGACAAGTGATCTAAGTCTATCTACAAGTGCCTCATGGCACAGCTGGAACTGCCATTTTAAAAGATAAAACTTCTTACTGTAGGGGACAAACAAGGAAAGCAAAACAATTAAGGGAAAATTATTTTTATTCACAATTATACTGGACATAAGAGATGTAAAATGCAAGGTTGCCTTGCAGCTATTTAATGACAAGAGGGCACATTGAGCTGTATGGCCTCCAACTTCCCCCTGCAGAAGCTATAATGTTAGAGCTGCATCTATTGAAGACTTAGTATTCACTGACAGCTTTTATGCGGCAGCATTTGCATGGTCTTAAACTTGTATAATGTTAAATGTAAAGGGGGCACTACCTAATGGTTAAGGCAATAGTCTGGACACCGGGGTTGATTCCTGTTCTGCAGAATTTATCTTACTCTGACTTGGGATGGGAAAAATAGCACTTTGCTACCTCACCGTGGATGTAGTTTAAAGCTCTTCAAATGTTTCGTTCACAAGGTCCAAACGAGTAACAAGGCTACATATGGCTCTAAGTAAATATTTCTAAGAACAAAAGGAATTAGTACTAATTTAATGTTAGTTATTTTAAACTGTTTATCAGTCTCATTCAGATCTGGACTTTCACTAAAAATTTTTCATCTAAATGCTGTATTCCATTTTCTGGCCAGCTGTATAATTCCCATTAATCATTCTCCCCAGTAAAAAGGTTTCAACACCTTCCCCTTCAATGTGGTACAAGTGCAAGATCAATATTGTTTATGAGACATTCAGACACTACATTAAGAACAGCATTATAAATACCTAGCTAGAACATAAAAAAAAAGTGCTTTCCACGTCAGCTGTGCAAAAGTAAACCCTTGAATTTGCAACAGCTGTATTAGCCTCTTAGGAGAAGATTCACACGTGTATTTATGCACCTTCATGGAGCAGAAGCATTACTCAATGATTCACAAAGCACTCGTCTTATCCTCTAAGTGCTCTGGCACCCACAGGAGTACAGGCATCTTCAAATACAGAGTGCCTTTCTTAAGTATGTAGCAAATAACAAGTTTGGTGTTTATACGTTTCAGTCAGCAAAGCTGTTACGAATTCTCAAGCATGGTAGCACTGAGCAGCGCGGCCCTTCTAAGACTCATTCTTCATGTCCTCTCTCTGCCACGTCATTAGGTCCATTTTAGAGATTCTCACAAAATTCTAACGTGGAAGCTGCAAGGAAAATAATGTAAAATCAAATTCAAGTTTATCTTAATCACTGCATGACTGATGTGTTCTCAATTTCAAAATATTTCTCCATTATCAATTACACTAAATATACACTGCTGACAGACTCCATTTGGTATGACTGATACAATTTCGTTCATGATTTAATTGCGACACTGAGCCACTTGTAAATAGACTGAGGTCAGTTGTCATGACAAGCGCATATCCATGTCGTATTTTGCATCGGTGAAATTGCATATAATCACACAAATAAAACTATAGGTCAAGCAGGTTTTACCTTTTAAAGTAGAAATTCTACCTGTTCCACGTAGCACTTGACAAGTGTGCATCATTATAGCTATCTCTCTAGTTTGAGAAACAGGCAGAAAAGTTAAATATAAAATAACAGAAGCTTAAGGCAATTCCATGTGATCACAGTCTTCATTTAGGAATATTCAGAGCACCTTGAAACTTCTAGTAAGAGCTCCACCTGCACATTTTTCATTGTACTTATAGATGATACTAAAGGCAAGATTAATTGTCTTCACGCTATTAATTCTCAATTTCATGTCCCGTACCTCCATGGCACATATTCTTCTTCCACAGTAAGCATATTTTACCATTTGTGGAAGTCAACCAGGTCAAGATCCTGACCTTTCCATTTTTAAATGCTGTTTTTCCATGGTACTCTATACAAAGTGTACTTGGCATTGAGGATTGCATTCCAGGAGACTTCTTTTTCTTTTCTAAACACACACTCTGCTTGATTTTTCTACTGCCTGAAATGATTAGTAGGATGGGTCTCATGACCTCTAAATTTTATTTTAAAATGCGTTTAGCCTGCTACCTCACAGGTACAAATTCCCAATGGAAATGAACTGGGGTGACTGCTGAATGCAACCATAATTGAACGGGTAATCCTCTTGGGTGAAAGCTGGGTGCTTTGCCATGTTTTCCTTTTTTACAAGCAGATATTGCACACATCTCTTTTCCTTCATGAAAATGCAGAGCACATAGGCTATAAGGTCTATGGTATAAAAATAAACAGCAAAACCAGCCAACCTCTCTTACCTCTGCCAAACCTCTTAGGCATTGCATATACACAAATGCAGTCAACTCCTCTGAAAAGGGAGACAATAACCATCATCAAATAATGAACCAGACGATACAAGTAAGGCAGAAAGGCCAGTGTATAGTTCAGTCATTTTAAAAAAGCTGGAAGCAGGTTTCGACAGAGTACAGGTCTAGTTCAAAGCAGTAGGAAGTGAAGCCTGAGCCTACCATGGCGCCCTTCACGTGGTGGTTGGTTGGGGTGCGGAAAGATGCCTGTAACGACGTACCGCTGCCAGGGCCAGGAGCAGTGGTGGGAAACGGCTACCCTGGAGACTGCAAATTCTGCATGGCAGAACATGAGTGAAAAGGATCAATCTATGGGACACGATCCAGTGCCTTCTTTTGGGGAGGAAAGAAGGGGTTTTTTTGCTTTTTTGCTCCAATTAAGCAAAGAATAAAAAGGAAGAGTGGATGCAAATCTGCCTGCTGGAGTTTGCAGTCAGAGCACTCCACTTGTGGAGGGGGTTGAACAGGGTATGCATCCCACCAGCTTGCACATCCCTAACTACAGCCAGGAACTGCAGCGAGTGGCCTGTCCCCTTATCTTTGCCTTCCTCCCACCATCTCCCATTGGTAAAGCCTGCCTGCACAGGTGGAGGAATTGTCCTCGAGTGTCGCGGGAAAAGCAGAGGCCTCTCCTCTGCTCCCTCTGAGCCTGCTGTTCCAGCCCAAGCCCTCCTGACTCTCGGGCTGTGCCACGGCAGGCACCTCTGCCTTCAGTGCGCAGTCGAGTCCCTACCACAAACACACACACGCTGGCTCTTAAAGCCCGCTCCTCAAAGTGGAAACATGGCCACATCATGTGGTTTTGGGGTAAGTTTTGTTCTCTATTTCTCCTCCTGCCGCTCACACAAAGTGTTTAAAATCCCTTTTGGTTTTGCTACATGCACAGATGCCAGCTGTGCGACCAAGTCTCCCCACTCACTTTACCACCAAAATGCAGAAAGATTTAAGGTGCCTCCCACAGCCCCTCTGGAATCTCGTCTGGACACTGCAAAAACACCTTTGCCGGAGATGACTTATTTGTGGAAAACACTCAGAATAGTTTTGAAGAGCAACTTGATGTAATCTGGTACTCTGTAAAACATCCAGAGACCTGCATTTTCCAAGCTGGAAGACGCTTGGGCCCACCCCCACTTCTGAGTCAGACGAATTGAACGAAGTGCTACACCATAAACATCTGTCAGAAAAAAAATGTAAACAGGCGTTCTGAAATTTACTTCCTAGAGGTTTATTTTGCCAAAGGTTGCTGCTTTGTTCTTCCCTTACAGGGGAGCTTGTGGAATAAAAAGGGAAATAACCGAATTTTCTTCCCCGTCTCCCTCATATCCAGTCACCAACAGGTCAAAAATAAAAAAAAATCTCAACAACTCCCAAGGATGCGTTGGCAGGAGAAAGAGGGGAAAAGGTCCTCATTGAAGTATAAACTCTTTGCCTAGCAGCTGATTATAACCGATTTAAGTAAGTGAAAATCTGGAGTTTAATCTAATTTCTGTGAGTTTAGAAGCTGCCTCTGTGTCTGACTTGCTTGCATCATATAAATATTTAAAGTTTGGATGCCTTTGAGCAAACACTTGCTATTTACAAACAGCAACGCTAGAATGGCAATAGGCTTACTTTTAATTTAAATTTAGATACATAATAAGTTAAAATGAGGTCAAGCTCAGATTGTAACTCATATGATGTAAATGAAAGCAGCAGGCAGTGTGAGCATATTACACACCGGAGAATCAAATGCCTTCTTTCTGATGGATTTCTTGAATCTTTGGGGGTATACGATAACTTCTATAAATAGAAGTACTAATACAGTAACAGAGTACAAAAATACTAATAATATCAGGAAGCGATTTGTTATAACGTGAAGGCACAGATGGGCACGATAGCTGCATAACTGCTTATGGAGACAGCTACCAAGGAGACCAACCGAAAATCTGAACATGAACTTTTGCCAACATCAGCCAACATAAAATAATTCCGTCCCACTGACTGTAACAATGGCAGGTGCCAGCATCTCTCTCCTTTTTCTGTACTCGTAAATAAACACATTCAACAAGATGGAATAAGAAGTATGCTGCTTAGGGTAACTCTATATACTTAATGTAACTAGAGAAGAGTGTTAAAAAACTGTCTTGCAACTGTACTCTGAAGCTGTTATCAGATTCTTGATTTTAGTCGATAGTAAGGATACATCGCATTATTGAGACTGATCAAATCTCATTAAAGTTAATGGGACTAAATCCACTAATTTCACTGGGCTTTGGCATTCTCCCCTGCATAAGCAAAAAGATTCCAACTGACTTACCACTGAAGTACATTTTTATGAGAGGGACGAACTCCCTCCTGAAATGTACACGTGTATTCTCATTCAACTTCCATAGAAGTTAAATTAATGTGGCAGGGGGGAAAGATGCAGACGTACCATTTAAGAGAAGATTTTTACAGTAAGTACCACCTCCTTTCGTCTATACGCTACCTTTTACTTTACCACCTGTGCAGTGGAACACAGAGCTCCTCATTTCCCCAAGTGCAGAAAACAAAGTCAGTTTAAAAGATGGCCTTCACTGTTACCTCCTGCAGTGGAAAGAGTCATGCAGAATGTTTTTGGTCCAGCTTTTGCCCTCAGCACCCGTAATAATAAGCCACCTGTTTTTTTGCATTTACTTACTGCAACATTTATTATCAACTGTGACAGATACTCCCAGCAGGTCAAATCACTGTAGCATCCGGGTCCAAACGAGGTTCCACTACGGTCCCACTGTCTCTCAGCAGTTTATAAGGCAACAATCAACTGGGAATGACTCATGGGTGGACCAGAGCAAGGGAACAGAAATGAGATGCTTCCCTCCTACCCACATCTGGAGAGCTGATGGGACTAGGAAACTGAAAATGCTTTGGCACTGCAAGCGGCAGGTGGAGTTCGCAGAGGTGTAAAAAGCAGACCTGGATGAGGAGAAGGTGCCATTTTCATAAACAATTGTTCTTAAAAGATGACTACATTCAGAAAGCTGAAAAAAGATGCAACTTCAAACGTGTACACTTAATGAGCACTAAAAATATCGGAAAACACAAGTGTTACAGGCTGCATTAGTGTACCACCTGAGGTTTGGTACTGCACATGCACACAGGCATATACTGTATATTTATTTCTCCTAGATCAGTGGGCTGAGCAGCCAGATATCAAACTCTTAAAAAAAAAGTCTCCAGCATCAGCATCTGCCTACATGGTAAGCTGCCCAGGTGGCTTTGGCTGTGCCTCTGGGCCCATCGCAACTAGACTGCTGCTCTGTTTTCTGAGCTGCTTGGTCTTCCTTAAGGCCATTTCTTCAACTTTTCTTTAGAACGAGACATTTTCTCCTTACTCAGCCATAAGATGACACGGATCTGTGACACTTAATAGCTCCTTTGAGAGATAATAGCAAAAGCATCAGGGGCTAACATCAAGATTGCTTTTATGACTAGAATGTAATTATTTAGCACTAATGGAACATTAATAATCATAGTTCTCTGAATTCCCAGTTTAACATGCAGGGAGTCCCTGACTGTATCCTTAAATGTTGTTTCTACGTGGACCCCAACAGCTTAAAACTTCTAGGCCCAATTTCTTACCACGTTACACTTACACAGAAGTGGAATGATGCATGCAAATCAGGCATAACACATGCCATAAACAAAAGCATGGATATTACCGGTCTCTCCCTTCTCCGTAGGCTCACACTGTAAAGTCCCTCTTTAAAGCTCTACCCCTACCCAGATTTCACTCGGGGTGGCGACACTTGAGTTTTTGCCAGCTGATTAGTCACAGGTGGGGGATAAGCTCTGCCCCTGTAAATGGTTTCCCACCTATAGTGCTAAGTTACAATTAGATGATTAAACCAGAAAGAATATTAATAATCCATTAATACTAAAAACCCAATTCACTTGTCATTATTTATTCTGTTTTACATTCTCTCTTTTTCCCTGAACTTGCCTCAGGCTAGGTAAGGAAGTCTTTATGTAGAAAAGACATGTATGATCATAGGGGTTGTAAGAGTTCGTCTAGTTTACCGTCCTTTTCGGAGGCAGGGTCAAGGATATCTCCAAGGCTTGGTATTATGTCCCTTCCTTCCACACACCCTCTGCCTTCTTATCTTCCTGGACTAAACTCTCTAGTTTTTCTCATCACTAAGAGATTTGCCTTTACAGTAACATCACCATCTTGGTGTTCCTATCTAGGTGCCAGACACTCCTGCATCTTTCTGCTGCTTGGCTAGTTACTCTCCCACTTCATATTTGTGCATCTGATTTCTCTGAAATGCAATGCTTTGGACCTGGATTGAATGTCAGTGGTGAATTTCAGACCATTTCTTAAATTTCTGAATATTGTTATCTTCTGCATCAAAGCACTTGCAACCCTTCCCTGAACAGCATCGTCTACAAATGTTAATAGATAATCTTTGTTCTACTCTTATGTCACTAGTGAAAATATTAATTACAGTTAGGCTGAGGACAGCTCTCTTGAAATTTCCTCCTGTTTTAGCAAACCAATTGATACCTAACCTTTGGACAGTTTTCAACCAGTTGTGTACTCAGCTAATGATGATTTCATCTAGACCATGCTGCCTTAGTCTGTTTATGAGAATGTCATGTGGGAACGTGTTACGAGTATGACTCATATCAGATAGAGCACAACCCTGCTCTGGAAGGCCAGCTGGTCTGTCAAAGAAGAAAATTTCACTCTCTGAATGCAAATGTTTTGACAAATCTATTGCTTAGGCAATCTGGGCTACACAGTGCACAGAGAAGAAACAAGATGCAAAAAGCCCCACAGATTTATATGCTTCTCCTCTTCTGGGTAATTGCCAGTACCTCTAGTTTTTCCTACTCTGTCTCAATCCTTATTTGATTGCTGCACACACCAAAAAGGCAATAGTATTCCAGCTTTCTATTGCAGCAGCGAAATAGAGAGACTTGAGGTCATACGCTCCAGCCTTTCCCATGTCCTGTGACTAGCCTTGCTGCCCACGCCCAAGTGCAGGTCCAGAACCCCCCTGCTTTTAAGTGACAGACACACAGTCACATAGTAATAAGGGACTGAAGAATCCTCAGGAAAAGTGGAAGGGTGCCACAGACTGGCTGCGATGCCTTGGTGTGCTGCAGACACTCCAGTCTGTGGGCTGGGTACCTCAACCCCATAGCCAGAGATTAAGGGCATTGTCCTGGGAGAAAGGGATTCAGACGAACTCACCTAAACAGTAAGCTGATCCGAGAATTCCAGCACTTCAGATGAGTGCCCTAACCACTGAGCTGCTGGATAAGGCGTGCATGCTATTTCCTTTCGCTGTTGAGGGATGTTCTCCACAACAACCCTGCCCCCGTCCGTCAGGCAGACTTGGAAAGTATCAGACTGTGCTCTGCAGGTGAGTAAGTCAGAAGGATGCGGACTGTGAATCCTAAAAGGGTGTAAGCATTACTTTTGTGCACTGGTACTTAATACTGCCTAGAATGAGATACTCTGGGGCATCTCAAGAAGCCAAAATGTGATGACTTAGGGCACTGGTATAAGTTTTGACAGCAGCAGGAGACTAGCAGAGTGAAAGTCTTCTGAATTTTAATTTTGTAGGGAGGTAGCAGCCAGGTACTTCAACTTAAGTTGAATGGTGTTAAATCCCATAGTCGGTCAGTGAGATTTTTATGCTGCGCCTTCTTTGTCTCATTTGGTGGGGGCACACAGCAGCTTTTGGTAGACACTTCAATAAATCAGCGTTTTGAAACAGTGAGGAATTCCAAGTAACAATAAAAGCCAGTCAGCCCCATACCCTTGCCAGTACAATGCAGGGTAAAGGTTCAGAGTGGAAGCAGAGGCCTGGAGGGGGGAAGAGAGTTAGGCACAGGTTCAAAGTAGTAAAATGGGCAGAAACATCTAATCAGTGATGTACCTACCCAAAGTAGCTAATGAAGGAGATACAGCAATAGACAAAACAATTCCTGTAGAACTGTTTTAAGGAATAGCATCAAGGAACAAAATACAAGTTTGTTATGTTCTTGTTAAGGTCAAAGTCTGTCTATTTTACAACGAAAATTGAGCATGTCTTCTATCGAGACCTCTGCATACTCTTTTTTCCAGACAGTTTGGAGCTAGCACTGGATTTACCCAAGAGTGGGAATAGCACAGAAGGGCTGAAAGAAGTCTAGTACAGCCCAGCTACTCAGGAGCTAAAGCATTGGTCATAACAATGCTTCAAGTAAACAGGCGTTCAGGTTCCTAGAGACAGTATAGTTCTGTGTCTGGAAAACAGTGGGATTTAATATTCTGGTTGAGGATTTCTATAATAAAAAAAAAAAAAAGAGTTCTGTTGAGTGATGAGGGCAATAGGACAACAAAAGGCCTGGAGTGAGCCAACTTCTATTAACAATGGACAATTCAGAATTATGATGGAAAGATATCAAATACGAACTCTTGCACGCTTAAATGCAGGGGTGAGACCCTGTACTGCACCACCAAGGGAATGTGGTCTGTTTCCCAAAGATTTTCCACCGTATGATTTATATACCTGCGCAGTTACCCTGCCAGAGCACTACATCCAGTTTGTAGAGGCATGGTAGAGATCGGTGTTTGTACATGTGTTACAGTACTATAACATTTAGCTAGTATGTTCCAGTACTGAAACATTTAGCTATTCCTGCACACGAGTTTTGGATGATCAAGGATTTTAAGTCAGAGCCTACAAAATATACCCCCCTCCCACACACATTGTCTTTATGTATATATAGGACAGTAACATTCAAGAGTTGCCCTGCAGGCAATACAAACATTGGAGAGTAAAGTAATATACAATATGCTGGAAATAAATAAAAGTTTAAGAGCTTTTCCCAGTGGAAGCTTTTTAAATAGAAATAGCATACACTTTAAAATTTTGCATCACTTTCATTTAGTATCAGAGGGAAAAAGTCAGACTGGTTAGAATTTGGAATGTTCTGCGATTCTTGATTTTGCATTAAACTCAGCATATCATTGGGTAAATTAGCCCTGTTGATATCATCGTGCTGGTGAGAACGTGACCTGTTTCGTGTCCAGTTTTATACTAGATACCACATATTAGTCACAGTACCCCACTTCCTCCCAGTCTTTGCTTACTTACAATTATAATTGACTACTTTCAGTCTATATTTAACCCTCCATATTGTTTATTATAGTATTTAAACTGGTTGTCCACCCTATGGATACAACAAATTGCCTTCTCAGCTTTTCATCTAATGTTTTCAAACTTACCCTAAAGTTCTGAAGCTACATACACATAAACACGAATGCCACATGCACACTCATGCAACAGAAACGTCAGTATTTAAGTCAGAAAATAACATTAACAATGTGAAAAACAAGTGCGTTTTGTTCTTCAGTGGGGCATCTCCTCTTAACATGGATTTATATGAAAAAATAAGCAGGAAATTGCTTTCCCAAATGGTCAATATCGGAATACAGTACTTCCAGGTAGGAAGGGAAGACTTGAAGGCAGGAAATTTGGTTTGGGGTTCCAGCCTTGGCATGGATTTTTATTGCAAATTCTAGTGAATGACTTTGGACCAGATCAAACTACTTGACATAGAATACGTCAGCATTCTTGCAGAATGCCAAAATACAACACTATGTTCACTCTTTTTTTTGTGTGTTCTCCTTCTGTATTTCCACAGAGATCTGAATTATTTTTGTACAGTGGTAGGGCTTCACTGAGAGACAGAGGAGGTCCTGCTGCTTACAGTATAGCCAAAGGAATGGGAAACATGGGTTTGAAATCTCTCAAGAAGGGGCAAAACGGTTCCAATCTACTATTTTCTACACGATCAGTCCAAATGCAAAATACCAAAAGGCAAAGTGGTTTAAAGAGGACAGTTTAGGACAAGGAATTCCTGCACACCTTTTGCTTAAGAAATGTGTCTTGAAACAAACACTTAGCCACAACTGAGCCTGCTCCTATCAATATGCACTGTGTGTGCTCTGAGAAACATGCTATTAGACACACGGGGCATTATCAAATTAAGCAGGGCTGTCTGTGTTGCTTTAGATGCTTAGGCAGGAGCTTGGCAGGGTTTGCAGGAACACAACTTTGCCCTTAAATCACCTGAGCTCCACCTGGTTGCATGCTGGGCGGCAAATCCCTTTTTGGGAACTAGCTTTAAATTCCCGCTGTGTTCAAACACAGCTCACGGTTAGCGGCCCCTCCGGGAAAGAGCCCACCGGCTCGGATTTTAACAGGCACAGTGGTGCCATCTCCTGTTAACTCTTAGTAGCCCCCAAACAGCCAGAGATTTTAAACTATTTGGCACACTGTTTTCAAGAGAAAAGATGGGAAAGAAAAAATGGCCTGTAGTATCACAACTGCTTTTTCAGAGTGGCAAACACTAGAACATTTATCTAGAGTCAGCGGCCTAGGAAAATGCATACATCATCTTCTGTGCCAGATTTGCTGCACATTCTTAAGGAAGGTGTAAGCCATTACCAGTCTAGCCACATGCTTTGCATTTATAGGACATCTTTGCCTCCTATGCACCATTTGCAGTCACAGACTTTAATTTCTACCTATTTCCAAACTTGAATTCTATCCCTCTCTCAGCTCTCTCAGCTCTTCAGCAGAAGTCAAAGCGATATATAATTTTGCTAGCAAAATACGCAGATCACGTTGGTTGGGAAAGCTGGGCTGGGAGCAGGGCTGCCACAGCAGGGGAAAGAGAAGTCCTACCGCCTTCAGAAGTAGGAAGGGAGTGGCACTCGGCACCGCTGCAACTGTGGGCTGGCACTACTCTGTGCCTGGTTGTGACCTGCGGGTTCCCATAAGAACAGTTATTTTACAAGGAAGTGAAGAAAGGAAGAAAAGAACAAAGGCATAAAACATGAATTTTAAGGTCTCTCTTTAGCTTCAAAACTGCCATGCTTCACAGAGTACATTTCTTACTTCAGATTCCACAAGTTTGATCCAGCGATTTTCCCCCTTCACGGTCTTAAAAATGCTTTCCATATGTTTTACGGTCTTCTAATATATTTTCCATCTATATAATACATTGTCTATCCTATTTCTCTTCAGCCATTTTGTCTAA
>NW_008824932.1:4202895-4209511 GCF_000699105.1 Pygoscelis adeliae
CTGATCCAGTAATTAATTTGCCAGCATCAGGCTCGAAGTCCTCTGTTATCTAGGGGTACTCCTATTACTAAGAGTAATTTGCTAATATACTAAAGGTAGCGCTGCAGATGCTGGTGTCCTTGCTTTTGCAATATTAATTAGTAAGAATCATATTCCACAATGCTCTAGGTTACAGCTACCCCAAAACATATGCTTATAATTTCCTCCTGGGTTGAAACTTCTCCAGCCTAAATTATTTTCTTGTGATCCCAATCTGTGTAAGTGTTCTGGTGCCCAGGACAGTCTGAAGTATATTGGATTGCATTTGTTTCAATTTAGCAGTCCTTGTTGATTAATAGCTCTTAACTCATCTCCTCACACAATTTCCTCCAAGTGTTCAGATAATCCATCTTCCACTGCCAGTGTTAAATAAAAGCATCATCTTCCCTTTAGAGAATATCATGGAGAGGTTCCCACTCCCCAGAACTAATACAGTATTTCATACCTCCATCTCCTAGCTGTCCTTACCCAAGCCATCCACAGTCTAATGAACTTCTGCTCCCAGATCATTCGCCTTCGGGAACTTTTCATCCTCTAGACCATTCTGTGCAGAACAGACCCTTAGGGGTCCTAATAGGGAAATAACTGGTTTAATCTGGTTCGGTTATTGGTACCAAAACTAGCAGAGAACATCTCAGGCTCAGACACGGAAGCAGGTGGCAGGGCATGGAAGTACTGTGAGAAGAACAGGACATTTCAAGCATGTCCTGCCACTCGCTGGCTGCCTTCCAGACCCACAGGGATTCTGCAAGTAGAGTCACGAAGTCTCCCATGGAGCACATGGTCCGTGAACCACTTGCTTTATGTTACCTTGCAACTTACTGCTTTCCACACTTAAAACAATGCCAGACAGACAACTTCTTAATATAACCTCTCAGACAGGTACAGGCTGCTGCCTTCAGTTACTCGAAGGCAGTCTTCAGAAAAGGAATCAGGTTATGTGACGTGTCTTGAGTGGGGTCGGTGGGTGGGCTGAGCCAAACACCAATTCATAGTAAACCTTTCACATAGGGTTCTCACTGGGAAATCAATGCTAGACTGGCAGCGAGGTCTGATCTGACTGATGGGTCACGGGGTGTGAGCACTAGGTCTTGAGATGGTGAGTTGGGCCTGTATGAAATGCTGAACACCCTCATCTCTGACGGACCCAATGATCAGGGAAAACTAGTGCAGGTAAGGATCAGTGGAGGGAAGTGCCTGTGTCCCCTCCCCGGTGGGGAGGCAGACTGCTGAATTCTCCTTTCAGGCTGAACCTCAAAATGCTTCTTCCCTGTTTCTTTTCTAATGTCTGTCATAAGAAATACAGAAGCATGTTCTCATTCTCTGACTAATGCTGAGTTTGTAGGAACATAAATCAGCTCCAGATATGGCTCTGCTATTCCAAAGGTCTTCACACAAAGGCAGGCATTACTCAATAGCACTGTGGTGGCTTTAAAATGTAAAAATTAGACACGGGGCAAAGAGCTACAGTTCAGATTAGTGATCTGTGTGCGCCTAAAATGAGGAATTTTTTTAGTTCAAATGTAAAGGACACAATAAATAAGCCAGTAGAGTACTTGTGAGCTCCCTCTTGAGGTCTGAGGCTTGAACTTGGAGGTGGCTTGGTAGGCTGGTGAAGTCGGAACAGCAACGTGAGAGCAACGCTTACCTTTCCAGGTTTGTTACGCTAGTTCTTTTTCCTCAGCTCCTGCTCAAGTACACGGAACTAGAAAGCGTGGCACCCTCTGGAATCAATTTCTTAGTCTGTCATTTGGGAACTGTTTTAAATGCTAAAAATCCCAAAGAAGTACACTAGGACAGCTTCTGGGAGACTGCGAGCCTCCCCAGATCCTTTGACTAACACTGATCTCATTTTGAACAGTAACTGGTGTTCTAGGCTGATCCTGGGAACGTGTGATTACCCTCCACTAGCAACGAGGATGAAGACCAACTTGGTGACTTGCAGACTGGCATCTAACGAGACTTGCAGAAACACTGGCCGTGAGTCACTGCTTCCTGCCTGGCCCTGCCTCTCCCACGGGGCTGTGTGAGTGTGGTCCCAAGGACTTTCCAAGTGTGGCCATAACCCACAGCCCACGACCAATTAACCACAACCTCTCCAGAGCCTGCCCTCTCATCAACCGCTTCTCTCCCTACTAGGGAAAGCCTTGATTCAGGGATGGACTCCAGCCAGGTGCCATGTGCAGACAGTATGTAAACAAAGATGCACAGGACTGCTGGTCTAGTCATTCAAAAGCACACCATAAAGTACAACTACCAGGGGGCGTAGATCCAAAGTGCCAAGTCCATAGTTCCCCTTTCCACTTATTTAGTCATCCTTCTACATATTTTCCTTATAATCATACACTCAAGTTCACGCCATCATCTGGACCTATCAGCACATATAGGATAATTTTTAAAGTTGAACTTGGATATTTCCCCATCTACTATCATCTTTGTACAGGTGTCTGTGGTAGATCTTTGCTAGACATCCTGCTTGTTAGTCTTATCCTAACATTTACCAGTCATATTCTTAAGCACCCATCATTTCAGCTGTAACAGTTACCTTCTCGTCTCTCAGGCCAGCTCAGCATTGGGTTCTGCATTTCTACTAAAATTAACAAGACATAGCAGCTATGTGCCCTTGAGAATTCCAATTTATCTTTTCACAGCTTTTTGAAGACAAACTGCTAACAGGGGCACATAGCAATTGCCATGCTAGAACAAGTAAAAACCCCGGCACCTTGGTATTAAGGCATCTCGTTAGAGAAAAACTCTGCTACCTTCTATGCATGTTATTCTCAGTAGCTTAATAGAGCAAGTTGCTCCTGAACAGCGTGCTTACTAACCGTTATCAAAGCTGATTTTATTAATCATTCTGCATAAATTCAGACAACTCACTGAAGCTCTGAAAAGAATGTAACAGTGAAGGAAACAATTCGTCATGTTAGTGACTTTACAATCTGTTCATCCTGCTGTGCTCATCAAACTTGACAGCCATTTTCAGAACCTGTAACTCATTTTAAGTTTGCATTATAGGAATCTTTCAAATATAGAAATGCCAAAATAGAAGAGCATTCCCCTCCAAACAATGATGCCACAAGTGCTGAAAATGGAGTGTTTAAATTATTTTAAACCTTATGCTTGGGTGGGGCTGAGGAGGGAGGAAGTTTAGTATGAAGGATTGCCTAATATGTAGTTCCTCAGAGCATCAGTAGGTTGCAGCAGAGTGTTAAATACAACCTGAGATGAGGGTGTTAAAGGACAGGAGCACCGCAGGATACTGTCGTGACAAAATGTGCATGAAGTCAACATGGCGATATAGAGGTATCTGGGAGAATTTTGCTGAACAGACTTGAACAATAAGAAGGTGGGTTTAAAATAACCATACACCTAGAGCTTGATTTTTCTTAGGATGCCAATGTTAGTCTTTGACCCTCTTTGCCAGCCAGTGACATGATGGAATGACATCACTGATTTGGGAATGTGATGTTTCATTTCTGTGGTACCAGCTCTGCAGTTTGGTTTTGATTAAGGAAGGGGGATGCTGGGTTTGGATTCTTTTCTCCTTAGGGTGCCACAGTGGGATCCAGCAATTTATGAGAGAAAGAAAAGAAGAAAAATAAAAGCAATAGATTAATATGAGACAGTAGTTGTATAAAACAGTGAACAACATAGATAAAAAGTCAAATTTGGCCATGAAAAACCAACATAATCTAGTACTCCAATAATAAAGCCACCATACAGAATTGTTTCTCTCTTGATACATTTGGATATAAGAAAAAACAGTATTTCAATCAAAGCTCCCAGCAGTTATTAGTGGGGTCTCTGTTCCCTTCAATTGTTCTTTTTCTCTAATTTGATTGTAAATAATAACTCCACAGCTGTGTCTTCTGTAACCAATTGCATCTCTATAGGTTCCTATATTTAGATTGCATACAAGCATGCACAAAAAGTAACAAAGACATAAAGAATACTGCTTAGCCTTTAGCAAAATCATACAAAAGAGCTAATGAAGCTCACTCTAATAAGCTTTACTGAATGACCAGCTGTAAACCTTCATTTGTATTCCACAACAGGAATACTCAGTGCTGAGGAGAACGTTACCCTTCCTCTAAAGGTATCGAGTTACTCCCTTTCCAAAGTACCACGCTTCAACGGGCAGCACAGATTTCTTGCAAACTGAAAGCAATGCCATTGCAAGAAATGATCCTGTGCAACTGCTCAAAGGCAGATACTTCTCCATACAAAGAAATTTCAGGTGAGAAAAGTTTTAGTGGTCTTTCTAGTTTAAGCCAACCAGCAGGCTACCTAAAAAAATAAACATAACCATGCTGGTACTGATAACTGCATTTCCCTTTTTCACAATTTCTTCTCTGCCTGCATCATATCCTCCTCTGAAGTCACCATTTCTGTGATGCTGCGCTAACAATAAAGCCAGTGGGCAGAAGAAATTCCAGTCGCAAGGGAAAAGGTCAAGACTTAGTGGCTCCTGCTTCTCTACTGTCAAAATATGGAGCCTCTGGCCAACATCATTTTATAGGAACCTTGGCACATCCCCTGCCCCAATAAACAAATGGTATCCAGAGCAGCCGTGCACCATGCTATTCAAGAGTTTACGCAGTGGTGTTACAGCACTGACACCTGCCCGAAAGCGAGACAAACACAAAAAGATACAAGCTCCTCTAAGGAGCAGGTGAATTATACCAGTATTGCCTACTCCTGACAGAGCATGGGACCAGAGCACACTAAAGGAATGAAGGCAGAGCTGATGGCTGCCCTTCTTGCAACCACCCGAGGGAGCAGCTGCCAGATACAGACATCTGTTACTAATGACTATATGACAATATTAGGGCAGATTTATACTGTAGCATGGAGAGTAGACATACCACAGTTAGCTAGCCTTGTTAGCTGCAGCTGGCTGGTTGTTTAGGGTGCCGTCACAGCAAATTAAATACACTGATAAAATGAAGTGAGTTCTGTGGAGGGCCACCAAAATGGTCAGGAGGCTGGTGCATTTTCTTCCTGTGCCTTCTGGGGCTGAACATGGACTGTCCTGTGGAGCAACAGGAGGGCCATAATTGTGGGATATTTGCACAGACTAACCTCGATTGCTCAAGCTGGATTCTTGAGTGAGGAAGTTGAGAGTCCTAAGTTAATACACTTCTGTGTGCCAGTTAGTAATTGTTTTTGCAGAGGACAACACTGGCCAGGAGCCTACCAAGACACTCTGGGCCTATTAAATGCTGAGGCAACATGGTGAACATAAGGAACAAACCCCTTAAATAAGGCAGCTACATTTAGATGGTAGGAGTTGTATTATTGCCCTCCACTTGGAGTTATTCCAGGTGTGCATAACGAGTTGGAAAAGAGCCTGGACAGAGTAGAGAGTATAAAAATAAAAAAATTAACATACTTTTCTGGAAGTTTCATCAGCTTCTATAGCAAAAACATGAATACTTATGTCCAAAGAGGCTTGGATCAGTGGTTGACTGGAAAGCACCAAGGAAAGCACGTAAGGAAAAGCTTCCACTCATGTAGGTAATCTACCAAGCAAATATATCTTGAGGGAAATACCTCATATATAAAAGAGATATACCACTCTCTTTTAAACCCAGAAAATACTTTTACTAGGCCTTCTATGCTAACTGCTAAGAGAACTAATATGGAATTTCTGTTTCTGATGGAACTTCTTTCCTCTGGAAAATGCCAGCTCTCCAAAACTAATTTTCCCCTTAAATAATAGCCTGGTGGAGAGGAACATGGGAAAGGAAGGTTCATATCCCCTTCTGTTTGAGTCAGTGTCCTGAACATGAATTCACACAATTTCCCTTACCATGCAGAGGCTCTTACTTGTATCTGTGACATGGCACTTAGCAGTGTAACGTTATTAAGTTCAAGGGCAGATTAAATGATTCATTTCCATATAGAAACAGGAGTAAAAGCTACTCTCCTCTGCAGAAGGATTTTAGCTGGTGAAAGCTAGCAGGGGACAGAAAATGGATAACAGGCATTCGAGAGGGAAGTATCAGACTTTGTGAGTCATGGTCAAGCACATTTTGATACCAGAATTACAAGTTCAATGTATTTTTGTAACAGGAAGCTGTAATATTAACAGTAGACTTTATAGAGTCTGTCTCTCCTGCTGGAACTGTTTCATTTTGGGTAGATAATTAAATATTCACTGAGCCAAAGAGGGCTACAAAGAAAGAGAGAGTGATGAACAGGAAAACCAAGGCAGGAAAACTCTTTTCAAAAAAGCATGTTAAAGGAGTCGGTTTCACTCCCACGCACAATTATGACAACATTTAAATTATTTGTTTGTTTATGTATTTATTTATTTATTAACCCAAAGGGTTAGCCTGGCTGTGAGGCCCTCATCTGAAATCTTTACGTTCTTGAAATTCAACAGCCACAAACAGGGTAAAGAAACAAGAGGAGCAGTATAAACTTAGTCTTGGTAGAGTTCTCAGTTCTGGTTACCATAGCAGTATCTGCGTTATTTTTCTGGATTTAAAGTAGACAGAGAAGGATCAGCTAGCCTCCTTTTATTTTGTATAGATCTTTAATAGAGCTATACTTAATAACATGATTTCAT
>NW_008824932.1:4209553-4239159 GCF_000699105.1 Pygoscelis adeliae
TAAAAATTGTCCCTAATCTACAGGGTAAATTGAATACAATGTAAAGCTAAAAACCCACTCCCTTTCATTATGAAGGGCAAAAAATAACAATATTAGTAAAATGACTACAAGAGATGAAAGAGAGCTTTATTCCATCTCTTTCAGAAATAAATGATTTATTCAAGATGTGCATATTTTCAAGTTACATGGTTTCCCTTGATGAATATTCCAGTATGTTTCTCAAAGTCCTGGTTTAGTGAGTATGACAAGATGTTCACACAGTTTTTACGGTAAGGAAGAATGCCAAGAATATAGCTGAAGAGGCCAGATTTGTAATATGGTAGGAACAGTCTGGGAATTCTGTCTTATTTGTTGGCAGCCAATACCAGATTTCCAACAGAAAAGACCTTCCATCTATAATTAAAACAACTCTCCCATAGCTTCATACTGAGAACATATTTGTGGCCAACAGAGGCAATGGTAATTCTTCAAAGACTCCTTAGTACCCACACAGACCCTTGAGAAACTTGAGCTCATTGATGTTTAATAAGTACATTAAACTAATGTTACAAGGAAGACGGCCACTAAAGTTTAGGGACCTAAGCTGGCCACATGCCTCTCGGGAGAGACACACAGCTGTAGCTCAAGAAGAAAGCCTGCATGCTGGCAGACTGGAAAATGAAACAGGAGAGTCGGATACAGAACAGTGCAGGTCAGAAGGGAGGCTCCAGAAATGTAAACCAGACATTTGCCATTAAAATACCAGATAGGAAAAAGGGAGTGAAAACCAGTGAACCACATTATACTCTTAGCTTCAGTAATCATTTGGAGTGATAGCAGTTCACTCCATTTACCCTGGCAGCTTGCTCCCAGGAATAGCAACACCTAGCTTAGGATACCTACTGTTGAAATGTGCCAAGTGCTTTACAGTGCACATTAATATCACTGTAGTTACTTTCAAAACTGGGAAAGTACAGCCTGGGACATAGAAATGCTTTGCCTTACGTATCAGGCAAGATACTACAGCTGGAGTTCAGGTTTCCGCAGCCAAACCTAGGGCTCTCCTCCCTTTGCCTACACGCTCTGTGAGCACAATTGCTTTGTGTGTACAGAAAAGAAGAAAAATTTTGGCAATGAGTTAAGCTTCGATCCCCTGCATCTATATCCACCTTTGTGTGCAATCACAGAACACTGAACTAGAAGGCACTGTAAGAGGTTCAAAAAGGTAGACAGATGCTCCTTTGTCTGGCACTTAATCCCCTCCCTGCCCCATGCAGGATCGGTGTGATCTAAACCACTGTGTGCTGAGCTCCCCTGGGGTAAGGTGTTCTCCCTCAAGAACCAGACAGTTCAAAGATCCCACAGACCAGTCCTTGGATGGCCAAAGGACATCTTGGATTCCCTGTTTTTTTTCCACTTGTGAGCCTGAGGCCTCCATACAAATACATACTTTAAACCAAGCTTGAAGAGAAGCAGAACAAGGATTTAAATATTACATTACACTCTTTGGACTGCAGAACACTGAAATAAATCACAAATGTCTCTAAGCAAAACAAACCAAAAGAAGATGCTACAGTCTTTCAGCCATAGATAGCTTTTACCCATGTACTGGTACAAAGTTTCTCCCAAGGCGGTCCTCATTGCAATGAGTACCTTCAGAGAGATGCAAAATAAACAACACATAATGATTAACAGGTCAGATACTGGTCTATACATAGTAAAAAACCTCCGTCAAAAAAACAGTTTTATGGAGAAATGTATTTCTTCAGAAACAGCAGGAAAATCACTAAACCTTTTGGTACTGTATAAGAGAGGTGGTGTCATATTTCCTCTTACTGATTGTTGTAGGTTCCAGAGAAGGCAGTATCTGCAATCTGCAGTTGTAAGTCTAGAAAATTAGACATGCAGCAGCGGAAAGCCACAGATCTTGTTCTAATAGTTACATGCATATTACGTATATACTGGAAGCTGGCATATGAATCTTGCTCAAATAATTGATAAAATGTGTATCACACTTTAAACATATTGGGCCAAATTCACTCTGAGTTTCACTCCATTTCAACACCTTGCTCAAAACAGTAGGGAGGTAAATGCATACTGTTGGAAAGCTGTTATACTGTGTGCTATAGAGACATGTGTAGACAGGCTGTTTGACAAAGAAAAGGATTTCAAAATAAGAAACTTGCAGGAGCAAAGTGGGAAAGGAAAAAAACCATACTGAAAAATGCAGTGGTGAAATGCATCACATCTGTAAGCATTACTTTCTCATTTAGAGAACAGTTTGCGCTATTCTTATCACAGATGTCGGTCCTGCAACCCAGAGTGCTAATGGTAAAAAGGTGAAGTAGGAAAGAATAAAGAAGATGGGAGACTCAGTAGCAAAATTAAAACAACTTCAAAACTCTGTAGGAAATAAAACAATTCCAAGTACATGTTAGGATCGTACGTTCCCCTTCTTGGGAGCATCTTTATAGGTGCTCCTAGGTGAAAGAGAACTGACCTAATTTGGTCCTCAAAAATGCAGTTGTGAGAGGGTAGAGGTGGGATTACCCTATACGAGATGTTCTATGCCCAGTGGGTTAATCTTAGTGTCACTTTTTTACCCTTGCAATAGTCTGCATGAAATAAGAAGTGTGTGTTGGGCACTAAGGTCTCCAGACTAAGATGCTGAAAGAACTTATGTTTGTTTTGTTTATGGTAACCTCTTGTGATAGTTTCTTGATATTATATACATGTTATAATATATAACGATATAAATATATATATAAAAAAACAACCATCATCGAGAGGCAGCCCCCATGTCAAGTACCTGGGACACTTCTCACTTCAGTCATTGCAGAGAGAGGATATGAATTTTCCCAAAGTTTCTTTACAAAAAGCTTTTGAAAGGGCTGCTTTTTATCTCAGTTTTTTGGAAATATCCTAGAACTGTGCACAATGGCAGAGAGGAAATTATTAACCTCTCAAGTTGTTCTTTCATTAGAACTTCTTTTGAATTGCTGAGCTTTCTGACTGTTCCTCAAATTCCCATTGAAGTTGGCAAGAGCTGCAGGCTCTCAACTGGCTGGGAAACAGGCCCTTAAACAGTGCAGAGATCAAGAGCGGAGCAGGGAAGAGGAGCAAAAGAGAAGCATTAGGACCCTGAAGTGGTTCAAAAGGCAACGGATGCTATGGATGCTAAAGGCCTGTGTGGATCTAAAGAGAGACAGGACAAGTTCAGAGCAGAAAAATCCACTGAGGGTTAACTAACAGAAACCACTTTTGCCTCAAGGAGCTCCTGAGCTGCAGTCCGGGCTAGGTGGAAGTTGGGTTTGGCTCCGTGCATCTGTTCTTGGGCTCATCTTTAGTAAACATTGGCAAGATCATGTATTTCATTTCAGCCAAGTCTTTTCCTGACTTAAAGATCTGCCTGCTACTTTCCAACTTCTGTTTTTAACTACCCGTTTGATGGCGTCTTCTGTTTTTTTCTGGTTGTTCACCTTCCCTCCCTCTCCCATTTTCATACATTTTTAAAAAAGCAAATACTTTATCCTTGAGAGCACCGGAGCGAGGGACCATGCTGGATTAGTTTCAAAAAGGTGAACAACAGTGTGAGACGACGAAATGAGTCATAAGGGGAAAGGATGCCGAAGGAAGACCAGGCGGAAGTTAATGCAGAAGCGGCAGAAGGAATGAGAAGAAGAGAGGGAGGTGAGAGAAACAGCCAACCTAATGCTACATCAAGTTAGACGGGGAAGAATGAAAACAAAAGAATGAAAAGTATTCCGTTAGAAAGAGAAAGAGCTGAGATGGAGCCTGTCCTGCCTGCCCCCCTGCCTATGGGCAGCCCAGCTGCCCTCTGCCTGCACTGAACACAACCTGGTTTCTCCAGAGTCCTCCAGCCTCTCAGGGGCCAGCTCTCCTCTCACCTCCCGCCCTCCAACAGCCAGGGTCCTACGAGCAGCCAGCTTTGCCTGCGCTCCTTGACCATCACGCATGGAAGCCAGCAAGGTCTGAAATGTTGTCACTTCTAGCATTTCTCTACGCGTTCTTCACAGGTATCTCATCTCTTTGAAGGTTCTTGCTTGATTACAGCAAGGAAATGAGCCTCTATAATTAAAATCGGACAATGGCATCAGCAATAGAAAGAGTATTTTGCTGAGCACAGCGAGATCTACACTGCAATTATTTCCACGTATCGGTGACCCTGTGCTATCTGAAGAGACTGACACCTGCCTTCTAACCACTTGCCCCAAGACAGAAATAATTTTACTTCTTTCCAAACTACCTTCCTACTCTTCCTCCTCTAGGGACTAACCAAATTCTAAGATTCACGTTTTCCAGAAAATGTCTATTAGTAAAACAGTGACTAATGATCACCTTGTCCCAAATCCCGCCTTCTGCACACCATCTTCATTTACTTTGGCAACTTTCAGCCAAGTGTCTTTGTAAACCTCTCGCATTGTACTAGTTTGTTTTCTTTTTATCATGTATTTTGAATTATGGATGCCTGTCAGACCAGGATTTTTTGAAGAAAGCCAATGTTTGGTGTAACTGACAGAACAGATCTCACGATGATGAACATTAGCTCCAGAAAACGGGGCTGCAGCAAGCACAAAGGTCAAACTGTAACAAGAAAAATGAGGAAGGAAAATGTATTTTTCTTTCTGCCTCTTTCTCACTCTGCTTTCCCAACAGCAAAGAGTCTATGGTTATCACATCTACCCACTCTCCGAGAGAGAATGATTTTTTGGTTTAAGAACTGAAGGAAAAAAAAACTCTTGAAAGAAAGTTGATTCAACGTTAAACATTTTAGATGCTCTCAATAAAAGGAAGACAGTTAAAACAGTTAATTTGACTCAAAAATAGATATTTTCCTTATAAAATTTAGAGCTTCGTTAACCTACTGATATTACTTAAATCATACATTCAAATGTCATCTCAGATGATAAAATCAAATGTTTTGTCAGCTCCAGAATGAAACATTAAGTCTAACATTTTAGAAATCCCATTTTCTTTTCTTAAAGAAAATATTTGCCAAATTTGACAAATGTAGTTTTGGTTTTCCAGAATTTTTCTGCTTTTTTGAGAATAAGTATTTATTTGAAAGTTACACTTGTTATGACAACACAAACAACTTTTCACCCAGCAACATCATGCCATGTGAATGCAAATAACTGCAATCAGACCAAATAAAAAACAGGGGGGAAAAAGGAGTTAAAATTTACTGCTGCTCTATCTCAATCCTTGAGTTTTCCTCCTGCCTACGGATCAATCAAACAGCAAAATATAAAGAGTGGCAGCACATGCACCTGAAGACGGTAAAGCTGGTGCAGAGTTTGCAGACATGTTCTGTGTCTGTAAATCTCAGCAACCACTTTAGAAAATATGAGCTGAATTTTAAACCGGTAAGAAAACTTAACAGGGGTGATGGTCTCAGAGCAGATGTGGTCTGTAAACCACAGTGAATATTTTTCTAAACACGGCCTTAGTTTCAGGATGATAAGAAAAATCGGAAACAAGGTAAATTTCAGGTGAATTTTAAGTTGACATGACATGAAAAAGATGTTTTTCTCCTAGCTCTAAGCTTTTTGTTCCTGACAATTCAGGTACTGTCTACAAATTTAAGCCTATTAAATAATTAAAGTAACATAATATTGCCCAGAACAGAACAAAACTTAACATAAAAATATCCAGTGAAGCCCCATCTGTTCAAGAGGAGAATGCTAATGAAGACTGAAAAAGGCAATTGCACTTTTATTTTGTTTTTAGTTGCTCTTTTCATCTATTCATAAATTGCAAATGAGAGAGCTGGAATAAACTGCCAGCGTATTACACTCATGCCCAAGACCTCCACAGCCAAGTATCCCGCTTCTCCCTGTGGGTCCTTCCAGCTTTTAGGAGAACCTTCTTATTATCATTCCCACACTAGCAGACTAATACTTTGCAGTTTGGCTTCTGGCTCCCATCCCCGTCTCCCAAATGTCTTTGCCCGCTCGCCCACCTCAAAGACAGCACATTTTATAACACTAATTAGGGTTGGACTGTGGCAATACGAAAATTGCATATCCTCTTGGAACTCTTCTATACCCTAATAACCATTTGTTTGGTTCAGTTTTAAATGAGTAGATTTTGACTGCACGGCAGGAACACGTGGCCTTTGTTGGGGCTGAGGCTCTGCACTGAAGACACCATGAGGCAACACTCCTGGTATGATACAGTCCTGGAAAGCCCTGCTGGAGACAATTTTGTTAAGCTTCATCTCTAGAGGGTCTCTCACGAAAGACATTTTTCTCTCCTTTTCTCTTATGCTCATCTAATGGAAATAAGGTTTCTACTCTTCATTAGAAGTACTACTTGTGTCCAGTTCACCTCCAGATTTTTACGTCCCATCGCACCAAAAATAACAAGGGAATCAGATGAACATTTCAGTGGCATAAGGACACAGAATAAAAGGAAGATGACAAAGCAACAAATTTACACAAGCAGATGCTCACTCTCAAGCTTTTCACATTAGTAGTAATTACAAACCTTTGGGTTAAACAAAATATAGGCAGAGAAACAATGAGTGGCTATAAAGCTGTTAATTTATAATTAAGAGGGCGGGCTCACAACTGCCGCAGAGTTGGTGGAGGGTACATCGGCTACTGCATCTTACCTGATCATCTGAAGACGTGCTGTGACCAGCAGCAGGTCTGGGAGCAGCATCTGCCTGTTCTCCTTCATATTCTTTATTTGTATTGTCCACTTAAACTACACACTGCACCTGTCCGAGCAGCTCTTAGGCCCAGCACATTGGATTCCAGTTTTGGGTAAAATTCGCTAGAGCTTGCTGTAACCCAGACTACAATAACAATACACTACATTCACAAGATTTTATGTTAATGCAATGGAAAAAATTAGGTGCCTATCTTGAACTTAGCCCACAGCTTTTCCTCAAGCTAAAATACACACTAAGTGAGCTTGAACTAATAATGTCATCTCTGTGATTGCTAATGATTTAATTAAATGACTATAGTTACATTCAAATAAATATCTGAATCTCATTTTGTGAAGTACAAAAAATTGTTTCAATTAAACCTGATTGCAGAAGTCATCTAAGGAAGCATTGTCTTTAATACTTCTGCAGTGAAATGGAATCCATTAATCACTTTGATCTTCACATTTGAAATACTACAAAAATAAGTGCCTGTAAAAGGAATTGTTGTCATGTTCTATAGAAATACAGTAGTACAAACCCCTATCTTAATGGGAAATTATAGATGAGAGATGAAAGACTCTTGAAGCTCAAAATTTAATAATGCTGTTCCTTCAAAAATATATAACTCTCCCTATGCATGTGCAATCGCTCAGATTTTTTACAGACAATGGCAGATTTTCAGTTTTAGAAGAAAATATAAGAATATTGTTGTGTGTTCTATGGTGGAACTACAGTTGCTGTGGGAACCACCACACTGAATTTCCATACAGCTGTGTTCATATCCTCAACCAAACAGTGGAATTAAAATAGTTTTCAGCATTCATATTGTTGCTTTTTAAATAAAAGAAAAAAATTCCATGACAGTAGAACCTTAGATTCAAATAAACACACTACTCAACTCCAACAATTTGAAGTTTTTTCACTGTTAACAGGTCTTCACCAAAAATAATTGCAGCCTAAAAGAATTGAATTTCTTTGACACATTGACCTAAATAGGCTTATTTCAGAAAGCTGAGTTTTCTATCTGGACTCACATGCCTCAGTGAATTAAAGTCACTAGAAAAACATAAGGCACATGAGCTGGAACAGTCCCACTCTGCAGGGGCTGCTAGATTCCTTTTACTGCCATGAGGAGAGTCTGTGGAAAATAAGGTTTGTAAGATTTTATTACTAAACCCTTCCAAACTGGAACAGTATAAAGCTGTAGCTTCTGTACAATCTCCTTCCTCCAGGATAATTATTGAAGACAAAGGCTTACAAAGTTGGGTACAAGAATTGCTATAACATGAAAGAAAGTGTGTTTTATTCAGTTATATATAGTGGGTAATTCCCGAGCATCTTGCCCAAAGATATTCGAATCTGGACTGATGCAGCCGTGATCTGGCTGTGTATTGAGCATAGCTTGCTTTATGATCACATCACCCTATAGTTTCTATTACCCTCTCATGTCCTGCTTGCCTGAATTTTGAGTGCTCTTCCTGTGCGGTACATGTTATGGTTTCAGATCTGAAAGATTCACATTTCCCTCACATAACTAAAGCATACATGCTCCTTTTTCTTGAATTCTGCTGAAGTTTTCCACAATTATTTCCACAGCCACAGACCGTGGCTGGATGCTAGATAACCACACCGCATCCTAAATGTGTACCGCTAAAGATATAGTCAATGTTAAGCTCTTTTCTTTTTAAAAAGTAGTAAAAGCAGCTGGTGACCTCAGACAAGCTTAATTTTCTGCAGACATAACCAGTAGAACTTTCTTTTGGAAAAAAGAATGAAGGCTTTCTGACATGCTATAAAATGAAATGTGAAATTTCAAACTTGTGGGACAAGATCTCAGCTGGTGTAAATCCCTTCTGTTCACACTAGTCTAGACAACTCAATTTAGGCTGCCTAAGAATCCAGCCCAAGGTTTCCTTCTCTGATTAACAGCTATCAGATGAGGTCCTGCAGAAGGACTGGTATGTTCCTACTGTTGTCCCCTTGGTTTTTATATCTGCCATTTACAATCCACATTGACATTTTCCCTCCAACAATAAGATTCTACTTTAATTTCCTATACATTGCCTGACTGATCTGGATTATATGCAGTTGCAGTTATGGAGGCTAAAAACCTGGTAATTAGAGAGATTGGTAATGGAGACTTGTGTTGATTTCCTCTTGAGTATTGGTTTCGTACCTTTTCTACTGTAACTGGGTCCCACTGTTAACACTTCCGGCAAACATTTAAGACCTTTCCAAGTATCTAGCTAATATTTGTACTAGACAACACATTCTAATCAGACCATTAAAATCCAAAAGAGGAAGAGACTTATGGACAAACAGAACCAAAACCCTCCAGACATGCATCTCCTTCTATGGCTCCTCTACTGACACCCCCCCCAAGTGAAGGTGACAGACATAATAGCGCAGTAAAATTACATAATTTATAATCTTATTTGAGGAATTTCATGTGTCCTGGTGGCTGCTATGTATTAAAATAAGAAATGACATAAAATAACCCCGACCAAGAAACCTTCATACAGACAGTGTCTTACTGATAAAATATTTTAACTTTTTCCTGCATTTCACTACTATGCTGTTGCCGACTGTCAGAAGACATTGCAGAAGACGTATCTAGACATTCCAGGGTCCTTCTGTTGAGCTTTCATTAGCCTGAGTCTCCTCTTGACAAGAGCTTATCAGCCACTTCCCCCCTCTCCCCCCCGCCCAAACTTTAACTTCTCTGACATTGCTGTGATTCTGAAATAATTTCCTTTGTCCATACTCTGCCTTTACAATGAATCTTGTTAATTAAATCATCCTTCCAATACCAGAGCAGCACTTCATCTATCTGAAAAATTGCAGCTTTGGCCCTTCCCACCACAGACTGAAAAGCCATATGATGTTTATTAGCATGCAGCATGTGTTACTTTGAGCTGGCTGGGAGGTTGATGGAGTTAACTTGAATGCCATACTGGTATTCACGCTGGCAGATCTCCAGTTCCTCTTTGCCACCTGCAAACCACATCCTCCCTCAAAGAGGATGCTCATTTCACTATTCCCTGTGGGAACACCAGCTTCTGAACATATTCCCATTTTCCCCTTATTTTACAGGTACGTGAGGTGGTCATACACAGAGGCAAGGGCTTTGTAGAGCTTTCCAGCTGAATAACTTTGAACTGTTGAATAGCTTACCCAAGTTTTCCCCTCATTTAACTCAACGCAGCCTCTTAGTCTTTTTTGAACAAGTCTTTTTTGAACTTACTTACTCTTAACTATCAGTTCAGTACAAGTATGGCTGTAGGTTTTCATTCAGCTTACAACAGGAGAATCAGTGCTTCATCTTGCACTTTGAATTGAGGAAATTCTTTAAGGAAATGATGAATTTGCTGAAAGGTACAGATTCAGATCAGCCAAGTGACTGGAAATTTGAATTTGCTGAGCTGTTTTGAAAACAATGGGGGGAAGGAGGACTAAGAACATTTAGGAAATAAAATGGGGAGAGTTTTCATTTCAAAAGGAAACAACTTGATACATAAAACCAAAATAAACATTTTCCCAAACAAATGCATTCGACTGAAAGTTCAGGGGTTTTTGTTTTGGTTTTTTTGTTTTTTTTAATTTAATCCATATTTTTTTCCCCAGCAAAATGAAAGCTCATCACTTCAGACAGCTATGCACAGCCTTCTTTACTGTTGTTTAACTAAAAAGTAGGAAGTACTTTGTTCTGAAATTTCCAACCTTAATATTAGTTTGCATTCCTCCCCAGCATTACGTGTTCCTCTCTTTTTTTATCCAGTGCACCAATCTTGCCATTGAACTGATTCCTTTTTCCTTGTGATCTGAACACACTCTCACTGAAAATGGGGTATTCCACATTCAGGCAACTGGATGACTTAGTATAGTGTGAAAAACTTTCACAGAGAGAATAGGGAGTATTCCTAAACAATTCTAAGCTTCATATTTTAATGGTTTTCTGTTATTTATCATGATTTCAGCCCTTAGATTTAGTGGCATTTGTTACAAATTAGTAAAACGGCAGCTCAGCTAGAGATGTTGCTGCATAACTGTTTAGCAGGATTTTGTGTGAATAGTAAAGCAAGAATGCTTCCTCTTAGAGGACAGCAGAATAACCTCTATGATTCAATTAGCCTTAACAAAAGAGGTGCCTATAATTAGAAAGAGCTACCTGAATCTCAAGTTTAAACAGCTCTTTATAGACCAGTACTGCACTATTAGGTTAGTTTAACAAGCCATTATAATTATTGGGAGAGCAACTTCTCTATTAAAGGTCAGGGAAGAATCACTACAGCTCTAGCTATGAATATAATTGGACATTTAATGAAATGTGTCTACCCAGTGCTCTCTTCCCTTTTTAACAAATTCATTTTAGAGTTAAAATGCACCACAGCAGTGTACTCGGAGATATTTCAGGGAGAAAGATGACTATTTCATGCTAAGCTGATTTTTTTTTTTTTTAAACCTGACGGTATAATTAACAACCCCTAGGAGTAAAAGTACAAAGCATTAAAAAATAGTATTACAACAAATTATGTACAGCACAACTTAAGTTTTCAAAAACTGGTGACTAAGTTGATTATTCATTCTGTATTTGAACACTCAGAATAATTTGAACAGGCGGAAAGCTCCCAGTATCAGTAATTTATGTATCTCACTAAAATCTACTGTTGCTAATTTTAGGCTCATGAATTTAAAAGTGCTGTACACCTCCAGAAGTTAGGTGTGCTGGAGAAGCCTCCAACCATTCTCAAATGTTTAGAAGGCGAATTCTAACACCAGGATTCCTGTCTGCTGCAAACCACAGCTCTGGCAAGACCCTGATAACTGAATAACCAAGATTCTTAATTAGTATTTACATTAGGGTTCTTTAAATTTCTGCCCGTATCTGCGTCTTTAACCAAATCTAAAGGAAACAAGTATCAATTCTCTCAGCAAAATGAATGATTTAATGTATCTTAAATGATGTGAGAGAAAAGTTCATCCGTCCCTGGAATACAGTGACATGTCTTTGTTAACCCTCTCATGGTGGAACTTGCCACTTTCAAATGAGCAGGCAGAAACAAGAAAAGGCATTGAAGAATATGAGAGAGAGAGTGCTGAAATCATTAGTTACCCTAAATCAATGCAAAATAAAACTTATATGTGGTCAATATCTAAGGCTAGGCCTACCTCCCTCTAAAGGGAGAGGAAGGGCTTATATATTTGAGTGCTGTTTGCTGTATCCTGGATTCAAGGCAAGTTTTTTTAATAAAGCATGTTCTGTAGGCCTAGTTCCTCATTTTCCCTGTGATCCCATTCCTAATGTGTATTGTTAGAAAGGATGAAGAATTGTATCAGTTTCTTACCTGGTAGAAAGAATTCTTGTCATCTTTTAAAAGAAAAATATTTATAGCTCGTTTGCTTGTGGTTTTCTTGGTGAAGCAGCTATAGCAGATGGCCTGCTACTATCATTTACGCATAGGTATTCTTGAAATCAGCTCTGACTTCACTGGAAGTTACAGGACATGACATCTAAAAGCTAGTGGCCACAGCCATCACGTGAGTCCAGCCACATGCTCCACCTGGAGACAGAGCCAGGCAGGAGAGATCAGGCAGCAGCAACAACCTCGACAGTTCAGGTCCAGGATCAAGGGTAACTGAGCTTGCTGGGGCACCGTCAGCCGCCCCCCGGGCTGCTGACCTGACCCTACACACCACAGCAGGGTGCTGACCTGAAGCAAGGTTTCTGCTCTGACTCCAACCCACTTGGGAAAACATGGCCTGGTTATAGATCTTCAGTTTTCTGTGAACATGCACATATATGGGGAAGAGAAGGAAAATGCCAGCTACAGACATGGGAACAAAAGAAATGGCTTTTGTATACAAGTTTCAAATTACATCTGCAAATGTTTTTAATCAGGATAACTGAATGATCTTCTTGCTACATACTCTCTTGGCAGGATGTTTTTAAAATAATCTAATCGTGTAAAATCATACAGCTTTCCTGAACAAGATTGATCTCAAACCTGCCAAATATGCCACTCAATATGCACTCTGTGGAGCCCATAAATGTGTCTTAATTAAAAAAAAGCTCTTATTTTGAGCCAGTAGTGTGAACTTCAGGCTGGATTCAAGAACAAATAAAAGAATCGAATCAAAATTTTCTTTCAGTGATCTTCATATTCTTAGTGAAGACAGAATAAATTGTCATTCGGTCCAAATTCAGTAAATATGTAATGTGAGACAAAAAAAAACCCTGTAGTAGATCTGTGCAGATCCTGAGCTAAGCCTCTGCACTTCATGCTGATGTGGATTAGTAAGTGCTCACATGTTCTGATCTGCTGGTAGAGCTGTGGACTGAATGTTCAGCACTACATAAGAAGAAATAATATCTTGAAATGCTGGAGCTGTTTACTAAGTTAATGTGTATCTATAGCTTAATGCTGTCCCTAATTAATTTAAGCCTAACCAACATGAAATTCATTTAAACCAAAGGAAGCGTACTACCGACTTGTGGCATAAATTTATGACAAATGCCACCTGATACTCGAAACCACCCTAAATGGAAAAGTCTTCAGTATAACCTTTCCAAATTTACATCTTTGTTAATAATTGAGAACGGATCCTAACATAAGCTTTCTACATCGGTGGGCAGAACTTTCCCACCATCAAGTTAATTTTCTACAGATACATTACTTTGGGGTAGACAAGCATTAAAGAATGAATTGGTGCTTTAAGAATAAATCAGATTGTGAACAGCCGTATTAAGTTTGAAGCATGGGAATGAAATATCTAGTCACGCTAGACAGAAAAGAAGATTCTCTAGCAGAACTGAAAAGGACAGGGCAGAAGCAGAGGACTCCAAACTGGCATGGCACAAACCAGATGGAAGTAAAACACGCAAGTGTCCCTGTCCTCTAGGATGGGGCTGGGGGGAGAAGTGGAGTGCAATTCAGTCCAGCAATGTTTTCCTCCTTTGATCAAAATATGTAAAGAATGAGCCACAAAGTTTAACAAATGCTGTTCTCCATGACTGTGATACAACATGCTCCTTTCTTCTGTGTCCTTCGCTTCTCCCCAGCACTTTAAGTGACCTACTAACTCAGGTTCTTTAGATCCACTAGGAGGGCTGGATAAAATAGTATCTCAGAGCACGGCAACTTTATTCCACTTCTGTTGTTACAAAAGGACAAATAATATAAGCTGTCTTCATATTTGAAACCATATGATACCAAAAATGCTACACAGATGAACAAGGAGGTGCTTTCATTTGTAAATAAAATGAATCAAAAATTACTGAACAACACAGAATCGAACTGTACGGAAAATAAATGAGTAAGGTGCTTTTCTTGCTGAGAGTGATTGACTCCTGTTTGATGGATTTTTTTCTGCCTTAACTAAGGCAAAATTATGTCTGTGATGCACTGAAATATTTTGCATATTGCTATGACAAAAGAAAGCCTTAAGGGATAAGCATTACATAGTGTTATCTAAGGATTTTCTTTTTGTTTCCTGTATGGAAGAAGAACCAGGATGCCATCCAGCTATGTATCAGCAGGATTCCTTGCAGATTTAACTTCTGGTGTATAAAATAATCACAACTTTGTACATACTTTGGAAAGAGTTTTTCTTTAGGATCATCTTCTGTTTGCAGACGTAGAGCTGTTCCACATGTACACCAAGAAGCCTACCTTACCTAATCTGTGTTTCTAAATTACTTTTATTAAAGTCTATGAAAAAACTGTTATCCCTTGCCTTCCAATGGAATACAAGCACAGTGAACAAAATTTGCATCTGCTGTAGCTCTAAGTTAGAAGAGTCAAACAAAAGAAGAACACATTAATATTCATTTGTATTTATTTAGCATGGAAAAGGAGTCTGACATTGTTAAAGAAGGAGACACTGGGCTAATGAAATCTACAAAAGGATTTGATGACGTGTGGGAGGAAACCAGCTGGAACAGTAAGTGAGGAAAAAGAATTTGGTGGTTGCATTTTTCACAGATGAAAAATCCCATTCGATGTTGGGAAATTGGTCTGTATTCTTGCTTTTTTCATTCGGTTCTTTTTTCTTTGCAAGAAAATCTTGCATATGTTTATAATGACGAGAGATAAACCTTGTCTGCTTCTGCAAAAATTGTAGCAGTGTTCTGTATTTCTGTACATTAAATCCTCTTGCAGTACCAACGTTATTCACTTGTTTATCTGATACTGACTGCCACGGTGTAAATGTTAGCTTTCTGGACACTCACAGTAGGTTCTCATTGGCTTTCATATGACCAACATGGTCTTTGGCTGTCTTGTGACATTTGGGGATTTGAGTTTTTTGGTTTCACTTTTCTGGCTCTTGCTGCCGCGTCATTCACATCCAAGATCTCTAGAACCATTTAGGCAGAAAATGTTACGGTATCTAGATTTTCTTCTTGGTCTAGACTTCATACAAGTTTTCTGAGTGCTCTGTGATTATCTGCATAACATCTGGCTTTTAATGCCTTTATATTTCTAGGAGTTAAATGTCAGGCAGTTTGAGTGATTATTTCGTGGTCTCTTGTAGCACCCGAGTTTCATCATTGACAACCTTTGAAAAGTTGCTCTGTTCTGCCTGAACAGAAAACACACAATCTCAGGCTCCATTAGAATTCTCTTGTCGAGAGACTCAGTGGTGTCCTACACAGTCTTCGCTTCAGCCGTATTAAAGAAACCTGGAAAGCATCCAGTTCACTTGAAAACCACATTTCACGATTTCCGTTTCTTTATATTCACTGACTGCAGGAGAATTAGCTTCTACCACCAAAGCAAAAGACTGCAGTGCTTTATTTCTAGGAAGACAGTAATGGTGATACTAAACTCTTTAATTTAATCATGAAAAATAACTTTGACTGAGGTAAGATAAGTATCATGTAAGTTTTGAGATTTATGATGGGTTTTTATCTGGTCAGACACCAATTCAGTCATATCTCATTTTTCCTTTTCTCATCTTTCCCCTTCTCTTCAGGTATCAGTTTATATCAGCAATGGTAAAATAAGGTCTTTCTTTCCAAAGATCAAAAAATAATATTTTAAATAATTGAAAAATCCACTATCTTTTCTTCAGTCATTTAGAAGGAACCGATTCGGTCAACTTCCACTCAGCATATTTTCGGTACCAAAACCTTTCCAAAATAATACACACGGGCTTTTAAAGACAACCCTGAATTTCTTCTGCTTATGCTCCAACCTTGCTGGATAAGGGGCAGATCTGAAGCGCTGTGACTTCTGGGTCAAAATTTGTGCCTCTATCAGTTCAGCACACAGTAAGCTCAACACTGGAAAGCTTTCAGAAAGAGTCTAAGGCTTTAGCCTGTACAGTCTGAGATTTTTGGTGACCTTTGACAGATGGACAATACTTTGTTTATGCTAATGAGAGCGGTCTCAGGTAAAACACTTGCCTTACCAAAAATTCCAAGATTAATTCATGGAACAATTAGTCTGGGGGAAATTCTTTCACCAAGGTTGGCTCAATTATTGAAATCATTAAAGAGGATGGATCTGGAGGAGACCCAACAAAATTTGACAAAATTAAATCAAAGCTGGTGTTTCTGCCAGTTCTGACTCAATTCAGTTACTAACCAGCGAGGGGACTGGTTGGATGCATTTTCTGACTGTATAGGAACAGTGCTCACGCAAGACCAGCCAGTATTCATACCAATATACCTCACGCAAATGGATCAGGAACAAACTCAAGTGGAAGAAACAGCACTAACAATGCCTTGGACCTGCAAACATACCAGTGAATATTTGACTTAGCTTTTACTCAAGATACAGAGCACAAGATCCTAGTGGCATTACTGGGTCGCAGGTAACAAGCAACCTTCCATTTATAATTCAAATATTTCGACTACCACTGATACGATTTTCTTTTGCCTTTGGACACATACAAGGAAAAATCACTTGCAAGAGCAAATGCTTTATCTAGAATTTCAATAGAGAGCTACAGGGATGTAACAAGGGAGGAAAAACCCAAGCCTTTAGGAAATTATTTTCCACAAAGGTACCTTACAGTCCTTGGCTGCAGCTAGCATACATTTGTTTTTCTGGAAAGGACACGTATGCTATCGTAGCTGATTACTTTTCCAGACACATTGACTTGGCTGTGCTTACAAAATTATCATCAGCTCTCTAATGTCCACAACTGGGAGACAGTTTCTAAATTTCTCATGTCAGGTGAAAGGCCTTGATTTTCCTCTAAAGCATTCCAAGTGTCTTTCCACTACTTGGGTTTTCATCACCGGTTCTTTATCCTCAGAGCAACAGCAAAGTAGAGACAGTAGTGACAGTATTAAAAAGACTTCTGGAAAAAAATCACTAGCCCCATTGCTATATTCCTTGCGTACTGGTCAACAATACCCGCAGTGCAGAAAAGAAGGCTGCATCTCCCTGTAAAACCAGTGGAGCCCAAACATAAATGATCTGAATGGAAGGAATGTAAAAAACGAGCAAGAATTGCTCAGAACGGCACTGAATCACGGAGCTGGCACCAGGGAACAGACTGAGGCAGGAGTACCCAGGCATTCGGAAACATTCAGAATTTGGCACAAACTTCCATTTCCTATAGAGTAGGATCTTTTAAAGCATTGCTGTGGAGGACTGAGTTTCACCTTCAGTATTTCCTAACAAGAAATGGAGAGGGCAAGAAGGTTTGAATATCTCTTAAGAAATGAATCTCCCCCTTTATGCAGCTCCACACAAACAATCACCAGAAACAGAAGCATGGGCTGTCTGTTCTTATCACAGGTTGTGCTCAGAACTGGAGAGCAAATGCTTGCAAGCCCACCTCTGCCTGTGACAGCATTACTGAGCCATCAACATACTCAGTAGAACATGAGATAGTAAAAGAACATCAGCTGCAGTTACAGGAATATAGAGAAATCTGTAATAGCACAGACTTGTAACCCCGCACCAAGGAGAAATTACTGGGTCAAAATCCTGGACTGCAATTAAATGCACAGTCTGTATTTAACACAAGGTAGTCTGATGCCTCTTAGTAGCACAAAGCATCTCCTAAACCATCATAAATTCTAATTAGCTGAATTCTGCCAGTTGCCTCTAATTTATGACCTCATTTGTTCTTACACAGATACTTGTAATATACCACTTTATAGAGTCTCCTAGTCCCAAGTCTGCAGATTACATTATACTTAATGTGCAGTAACCACGCTTCCCATCTGAACCTTAAAATATCAACATGCCTTAAGAAATTTTTTTTCTTCTGAATATAAAGCAAAATTACCTACTTTGTCTTCCCCAGTTGTAACCCTCACCCTCCCAAACCTCCATGTTTCATATAATACCACCGTAACCACGATATGCTCCATGTGACACAACATGGCTGTCTCCTTCCCCTCAACCCCTTGCTGCTCACAGCTGATGGAAGAGCTAGCCAAGAAATCATTTTAAGGCGTGCTTACTCTAAAGAAATAGAATGTACTTTAGAAAATCCAGAGCTAAGTCCTGAGAGCAGAGCCACTACGTCCATGCAGTCCAGTGCCAAATGGATTTTACTTACGTTCATCCAGAATGTCTTGGAATGGCTTATTAGGTCTATGCAAATATGATGAATGATATGCAAACCCAACGTGACTTGTATCCAGCCCCTTTACATATCTTTGCCCCACGTTTCCTTCGGTTTCTGTTTTTGAGATGAACACAAGCACGGTCAACATGATCTCCCTTACCCAACCCCATAACCATACAAATCAACCATGACCCTGGAACAACGTAATGCATTCTTCAGCTCCATTTAACTGTTCTGTTATTGTTGTGCTTTATACTGCTTTACTTGTCTCTTTATCCTGACATACCCTTTATTTCCATTTAAGCATGCATTTGTAATTGAGAGGTACTAATGAAAAATATTAAGGATAGAGTTCATCATTATTACAACAAACACAGTCTATCTCCTCACCTTTATGTATCTCCTGTTATGGAATGTACGAACCAATCTGAGAAGACACTTTTGATAGTTCTCAGAACAAGAAGCTTGGCAAAAATGCAGAATAATTGTGACACTTCTCACAGAAGCATAATTACTATATTTAATAAAACAGTTTCAAAGGCTCAAAGTCTTGGTGGCCAGAAGATATTCTACATCTCACGGCTATTGTTATTTTTTATTATTTTGTATTTTTAAATTGCAGGCCATGTGACTTCCTCATTTTTTCCTCAGTATGTCAAAATTTGTAATCACTCTCTCTCACCCTGAAACAGTACTCAGAGTGCATGAAGATGCATAATGCCTGCAGCCATACTATCCCCAGCTGTGGTCTTGTCAGAACTCGTAAGAGAAGTGGGTCTGTACTTGAGTACAGGCCTCTAAGAGAAGTACAAGTGAAAGTTATACTGGTAAAGCAATGGGTGACCCTCTTTTTAAAGGGATGCACTGTGCTCTGTTGCACACCTCTTGCAGCTCAATTGCATTGAGTAGGTTAAATTTGGTCATGCAGGTCAGCAGACAGGGCGTACCCTCAAAAGACCGCCAGCCATACAAAGCTGACCAAAATCCGGCAGAGTGGCAAGGCCAAGTTCATACCTGGGCATCATGTGTATGTTACTGTTGGAAAGCAATGTTTCCATGGGATTGGAAACTAACACTGTCGGATTATTTGCAGCCGTTAAAACCTCAGAGTATTATTATTACTGTTAACTTGCTACAAAAAGATGGTAGCCCAGAGATGCTGAATTCTAATGTGGGCAACTCTTCTCCCTCAAGTCTATTACTTTCAGATGACCTTGTTACTATGCTTGAATACATTAATTGCTACACTTAATTTGCTGCTTTGTTTTGCCTGCAATTTGTTACAGAGTGACTTCTGTGCACATTGCAGAGTTTTATAAATCATAAGGTTAAAACCGCAATGAATTTTGTAATACCTGTTGATAAACGATGCCAAAGAACACAAGATATTTGTCATTGTTAATATTCACCGGCTGGGCTAATCCATATTCATAAACAACTACTCAAATATGTGAAGCATTAACGTATATAGTTTAGATTTGTAATTACCTCTACAGATACAGACAAAAACAACATCTCCTTTGCTGTAATACTGCACTAACCCAAGGACAAAAAAGAGAAGGAGGCAGGCTGCTGTCCCTGTGCTGTGTTTGGTTCGTAAGCAGCTCAAGCGCCGCTCATCACATATGCGACAAGACCCTGTGCGCGCACTGTTGTGACAGATCCCATCAGTCCCTGAGCTGGGGGTCCTGACTGTGGCCTTCAATGACAAGCATACATTGTTGACATTATGCTTAGAATAAAGGATGTGCTAAGAAAGAATTGTTTCATCAGGACTAAGGGTTTTTTTTCTTTTTAAATTTAAAAGTCTATGATCCAGAGCTTTGGATTTGCAAACAATTTTCTGCACTCCAGATATTGTTTCCAATCTTCTGTTCCTGTTACAAAGCATGAAGTGAAACCTGGAGAAGATGGAAAAAAAAGAAGAAAAGAGGTAAATGAAGAACAATTTTTTTTAAGCCACTTCTCAGCAGTGGAGCAGCTATACTGAGTGGCTGACACTGGCTTGTGGCTGCAAATATCTACAGAAATGCAAGGTTAACAACACAAACCCTGATCCCAGCCACAGCGTTAAAGCTATGAAGTTAGTGTGCAAGCTTCCTTGATGTCCCTGCCATCTGAAGACTCTCGAGCAGCTAGAATCATCTTCCCATGACTGTCAGCTTCACAACAGCTTTTCATCACAAAACCCAAGCAAAGCTACCTTAACATGACACAGGAGTGGACCCAGAATATTTTGGTCCCATGCTTTGTGACAGAAATGCATGTAATATGTTCTGAAAACATAATAATGCACCATGCAGTAAACCTGTCAGTAATGAAAATGCATCTGACATATTAAATACCCAGTGGCACTAATTCATATTAGGGACAAAAAAACTTCTTTAAAATAGTTGGTTGGTTTTGTTTGTTTTTTTTTTTTTATTATATGGCAGTTCTGAAATAAAAAAATCCCCAGATTAATTGAATAAATGCAATCCCTAGCTAAGTCCTTCTGCCAAGCTTCAGGCTGGAACATTTTACAGCCAAATAATAAATCCATGAAAACAGGAATTTTAAACCAAAACTGTGATGGCTGTTAGGGTAAGAATATAAATGGTTGTTCTGTAACAACTATTGAACTATTCTTTTTTGAGCCAATAGTAATGTATCAAAGACAGTCTATAATAAACATTTTAGATAAGATCTAATAGATAGAGAGAAATTTGTTTTTAATATTTTAGAGATTCAAAGTCATTGTGTCAAATTCATTCCAGGTGAAACAGACTTCTCCAAAATCATTAGTGATAAAGTTATTCCATACCAATTTCTGTTTGTGAGGGACTCACTGAGATCTTTCCTTACTTTAGTAATGCTGCAAAACTTGCATTACATGGTGGACATGATGATGAATTGAAGGCTGTGATGTAGTCCATATCAATCCCTTTCTTTTAATTTTCCACTGCTTTTTTTTGGGGGGGGTCTTGAGGCACATCACAACTGCAGCGCCGAATGCCTTCCCTCTTTCTTCCTTCTAAAAAGGTAAAAATTAAAGGTGAGGAAAATGGACTCAAAACAGCTGTTGGCACGTTCAAGAATGATTCTGCAAGGTGTAGCAAACAACTGAACTGCGCAGGCGCTCCAGGACTGGGTACTCCCTGCTGCACTGAGGGCTCATTCCAGAGCTCATCGGTCAGGTCTACTAGAGACGATGTTCATCTCTTCTAGCAGACACTTTCAAAAGGGAGCAGGCACCCACCAGTTTATTACCTTTAACACACTGAAGGCCTGGCTCCTTTGTAACTCCGTGAAGTCTCACTGTTAGTAGCTAAATTTACAGCCATTTCCATAATTCCTCCCTGCCTTTTTTATTATTACAACCGTTATTTTTTGAGGGGAAAGAGGAAGAAATTCCAGATTTGTTTTCTTGTTTTATTCTTCTTCCGAATCTTGCCCTGACTGTCCACTGAGACTGTCTGCTGTTTATGCTGAGGAGTATGACAACTGAAGCCTCCTACTATGGACCCAAAGCCATAATAGGTAAAAGGACCACAGTCAGCAAGGCTGAAGGGGGAGAGATGGCTGGATGCTACCCTGCCTGCCATCTTGTGTGCCATAAATCACAGCAAATGGTGGATCTTGTCTTCACCTCTCTAATGGGGTATTTGACTGTAGCTGAACCTTTGACTCTGACCTTCATCTGAAAATTCAAAACTCTGTACTCTTTGATGGTGCACAACTGCTTTTGTGGTGACCTGCTATCATCATCTTCTGCTCACATATGGCTGGGACAGGGAGTTTGTACTGCCCGGGCTGTTACCACACACCATGAGGACTAGGAAGAGGCATCATCCTAGACTATATAAATCAATGTGTCAACTACAGTCTATCACACTAACTGTTTGCCACAGGAAGAGTTTGGTATTTAGCTAATTCAAAAACCACATATCACACAGTATAGAAAGAAAAGAAAATAGAGCATGGCCCAATGGAAAAGAATATAGGAATCAAAGCAGATTGGCTAAGGAACTAGACTATAGAAATGACGAGGAGTTGTACGGAAATAAAACTCAAATGAGCATATTGCATTGAGAAAATGAAACAGGCAGAATTGAGTTATTTCCAGCCCCAAATTCTGAGTGGATTGGACAAGAAATGACAGGCCATATCAGATTAGTTTGCCTTCATTTAGGTTTCTTTGATAAGATAACTGATTTTCTAACCCAAAGAAAGACCTAGACTATCTGGAGCTCAGTAGAGCACCACATGGTTCGTTACTGGGTTCATTAGCTGAGATGAGGGTAAGGGCTGAAAAACTAATTGTAAGAGAGCAAGGGAAATGGATAAATAGGAGATGACAATGAGCTATGCTGACCAATTTTATTTAATATTTTCAATGACCTTACTGCAAAAAGCATACTAATGAAATTTGCCAGTGACACAAATTTAGGCTGTATCAGCAACAGAAGAAGACTGGAAGGTTAGACAGAAAGAATTAGAGTAACAGAAAGAGAATTGAAATTCAGTATTATAAAATGCCAGGTCATAATGGCCTAACAAAAACCACTCTTGGTATATAAAATAGGAGCTCATCAGGGTAGAAGTGACTGAGAAGAATATGGGCATACAATCTGATCGTAAGATGACAACAAGCTGCCACAGTGACACCTGTGAAAGTTACAGAGACATCATCATCTACTTTGTTAAAAGCACGCAGGTAATGCTTGGGGGAAGAATACATGACGTTGAACAGCTTTGACTACAATACTGCCTGTAATTTTGCTCAAATGAAGGGGCTGGTGAAGCTTGACTTGCTTCTGCTAACAAATGAAAGCTGAGAATGGATAGAAGCCCATTAGTGTCTATAAATACATCACAGGGATAAATGCCAGGAAGGGGAAAGATCTCTTTGTGTGAAAATAGAAGATGCTGGCACAAGAATAAAGCAGTGTGAGCTTTCCCTGAATAAACTGAAAAATGGATGTCAACAGAAGGTTTTTAACCAGAGGAATGGCATTCTACGAGGAACAGCCTCCCTATAGGCACACCGGGCCCAAACTCCCTAGTATTAAGAGCTTGCTGAGTTCCTAGAAAGCAGTGACTGGAGCCTGCAATGACTGGGAATGGAACTTCACCACCTCCAGGATCCTCTCCAGTCTTCTCATTACTTCAGTGCAGACCTGGTGAAGCCCTTGGTACTCAAACCAATTCATTATTTAAACTCAAGACATCCTGCATGCTACACTGGCAATGTCCCACACCTCTGCTCGCATGGGGAAGAGGTTCTGCCTTTTGTCTTTCCCTGTGCCTACAGCAAGACTTTGATTTGTTTCTCAGGGTATGCATTTGTCAAGTAGAGGCTGATAATCAGATCACAGACTTTGCCGCTGTCGGATGCAGGCTTGGTGCACCATTTTGGTTTTTGAACTTGAGCTAAGTCAAAGCATGCTCTTTGATCTCACTCTGTCTCTCTGGATTTCTAAAGAGCCTATCACCATAGCACAGGAGTTGCAGGTGCTGTCGGCCCATGGCATATATTTGTCAGAACTGAGAAGTTACCATATTTTTCTATCTACTCACAGTAACTACTAATCCACCTTAGGACATGTCTATAAATATAGAACATGTACGCAATAAGCAATATAGTGCTGTTGAGTGCAAAGACAATTCTGGGGCACACTCCTGGTGTCAACTTGGAGTTGACATAGTAAGCTAAGACGTAATAAGAACCTGCAGACACCTTAGAAGCTGAATGTGTGGTCTCAGAGATTTAGTTTTCTCATTGCACAAGTATTAGCATTAATCTGCTTGGCACATGAAAATAGTTTTGTAAGACTAATAGGAGATGTATTTGCAGGATCTCTGACTCCCTCAGACTTCTCAAATGACAGCATCGCACAACACACCATCACAACCCAAATGCTTCCTAATGCTCCTATCTCAATGCTAATAACTAGCAGGAACTAGAGCTGCAGCATCTCACGGAGGTTTGCTGACATTGACACAAGGCAGAAAGACAAGAAATACTTTACAGATCTAAAAATAAATCCAAATAGACGTAAGTCAGTGAGCTTTTTCCATAGAGCTCTTTGCTTTCAGTGCCACTTCTATTTTGAGTTGTCTTTTTTTTTTAATTTTTTTTTTATTTTAAAACTCGTGTGTAAGTGAATGGAAATTTGATAAACGGGAGGATGAATACTCCAAGTCCCACTAAAGGACACACTGAGGTCAGACACTCCCATTCACCTTGCATTTCTGCTTTTGGCTAAATTGCTGAATCTTTTTTATTGGAAAAGAAGGTAAGTAAGTGGATCTTAATTTTTCAGACAGAGATGTATGATACTGGTGTAGCTGGCTCGGTCTGAGGAGCGGCTCCTTCAATCTGCCTTCCTAATCAGATGAGTGACTTGTTTACCTCCCCCGAGCGCCCTGCGAGGGGCTCCCGTCCCCATGGCAACGGCAGCTCCTGCCCCCCCCGCAACACCCACCGCTGTCCTCTCCCATTTGACTCAGCCCCACCTTTGGTTTGACCCATATCCCAGAAAATACCGCCAGCACTGGAAAACGCATCATATCACTCATCTTCAAGAAACAAAAAAACCCCGAGTGGCGGCATTTTTAAGTTTAAGGAACTGTGATTTAAAAACAAAGCACAAAGCCCAGCAATTTTTGTCAATAATTATGCATAATAATGACAATCCTATGATGTTCTTTACGGAGAAAGCTTCAATATAAACAATATTTAGAAAAACGAAGTATGAATTTGATGTGTGATATGGGAAATTAGATGTACCACGTTTCTTCAGTTGAAATATGAAAACTAATGACATTTTGTTATGCAAATATGCAGGACTCCACTTCTGCTACACTACACTTGTATTTTTTTTGCAGCAGGTAATGTTGAAACTGAGGTACGAAGAGAATATTAAAAGTTATTTTTATTGCAAAAGAAACCTGGGTCTGTGTTATAAAGCCAACATGCTACAAAACCCATTTTACGTTTTCCCAGGTAAGCACACAGTTGCCCCGTGTGAGACACGCATGCCTCCCCCGCATCGCCTGACCCTGCTCGGCACGCCGGCTCCCACCACTGCAAGGGGAGCCCCCGCGCCCTCTCGGAGCGCTCCCCTCGGCTCTGCGGCTCCCCGTGCACAGCTGGATTTACAAGCCCCTCGGATCAGCCGTGTCACTCCCCCAGCGCCACTGCCACGGCACCCTCAGCGGCTCTCCCTGCCTGCTAATCCCTCCTCAGGGCTGTCCTTGACAAATTTCCACACGGCGGACAGACCGCAGGCAGCACATCCTGGGCTTAATCCTCTGAACTAGTGGGAAAACTGCCACGGACGTTCGCCCGCCCTGCGTTTTGCCTGTTGTTCTTTAGGGCACGATGGGGCAGGCAGCAACGGCAGTGGGAAAACTCATTTTCCTGTGCACTGCACCTTCCCATTTCTCGGCAACCTTTATTTGTGGAGCACAGCAAACCGCAGTGCAGACTATCACAAGAAAACCACACTAGGGCATTCTTTCAAGGGGACTTTTTTTTGTTTGGTTTGTTGTCCTCTTAGTCAAATAAATCTAATTCACATAGAAAGTATCTGTTTGCTCTTTGTGTCTGGAAAAACATAAGAATTACAATGTTAACATTTCCAAATGGCAAAAAATTAATTTCAGAGAGCTGGCGATGAAAATGCTTGCTAAACACATGCTGGCTGAAAATCACTTCTCTTTCACACCCACTACGCCTGAACCCCATATTAACCATATGCTTTTACAGATTAAGTTTAATTCTGTGCGTAGTTTATATTCTCCTTTGTTACAATGCAGCTGTAATAACCTAAAGTTCCTGAAAATTTAAGCTAAAGTAAAAAAGAAAACTGAACCAGGAGATTTGCAAAACCATGCAAGAGACAGAGCTTTTGTCATGTATCACAAACCACTTCCAACACTTCAAGTAAGTATTTGGTAGCAGCAGTATTTTCCTGAGCGTCATAGTGGTTATCGCTAGCTTCAATTTCATTGATAATTTTGTATTTGTAAGTGTATAAATTCTGCGGTTAATGTTAGAGAAAATTAAATGTACACGTTGCAGATGTTCGCTCTATGGACATAAATGAAAGTTTGGTAAAATTTCACATTCAATTTGAGCCTCACCATGCGTTGAAATTATGAATATGTACCTTATTTAGAAAGTTGCCTCATGAAATTGCTGGTTCTTTTTGACTTGGAACTGGCCTACTCTGATCCAGGAGTTGGACCAGATGATGGTCACAGGTCCCTCCTGTTTGTATCAACTTGTCAACAGCAACAGTAACTTGCTGAATTTAGTTAGAGCCCTCTGTATTACCTTGTACGGGTTATAATTGTAACTATTACATCACTGGGCCTCTTAACCAGGCGATTCATTAAAGAAAACCGTTTCCATCTAACTAAATAGTTTTTAAAAATCCTTAGCCCCAGAGGTAATGCACAAATTTGCATGCAGCAAATAAAGCTACGACCACGACCAGGATTGTAATTGGTAGAGTTTGCATCCTAAACCCACTTCCACCAGGCCTACGAACAGGGCAGTCTCCTTCAGGCTTTCGGTGGGGGTTCAGCTGGGCGCTGGCAAAGCCTGGCTGCCGGGAACCGACGCAGGTACTGTGGGCTCCGGCAGAGCCTGCCCAGAGCATCCCGTCAGCAACAGAAGAAAAGAAGCCTCTACTCCGGAGAGCTTTCCAACTTAATCCAGAAATAAGCAGCCAAACATGTAACAGACAAATCACATCTGTAGAGTAGACCACACGGACAACCTTCACCGCTCCCTTTTTTAATAATTTTCTTAATCCAATTCCCTATGACTCAGTCCCTGCTCACACAATGAGAACATCTTTCTCGCCTGTTGCTTTTGAAGGCAGAAGGAAAAACATAAACCTCTTCTCCTTCCTCCCCTTCCCTGAAGCATACTTGTGAATTTTCTGATGAAACATTCTTCTTTTGAAAAATGAAGGTTTGTCAAAACAGAAAAGTTTTGATGAGCAGAGTCAATTTTGTTGCCTCTTCAAACCTCAATTTCTTGCCAGTTCAGCTTCTCACAGGCTGAAAAGTGCCAGGGCCTTAGAAGCTGTGGCTGAATCAGTCTCATCAAAATCTTTTGAACTCTGAGCTTCTTACTAGCCCACCAGGCAAACAGCCAAAGCTCCGAGCTGCAAAGGGAAGCTGGTCAATTGTTTTTAGACACTTCTATTCTACTCCCCTTAGATGAGAACTTTTGTTTCCAGGAAAATGAGTAATAGTAAGTTTCACTCCAATGCAGAAAGATTTTGTTTTTCTCTTTGTACATGGAAATCTCAACACTTTAAGATCTTTCACCGTATAAATAAGCATGTAAAGGCATGAAAAGGCAATCTTCTAACTGTCTACTCAGCAAGAAAGTAGGCAATACCAGACCATTTGGTTGAGAAGTCTATACGTACAGTCTGTGCTCTTCAAGCACCCAGGACAGAAAATCTCAAAGCATCTATGAGGTCTGCAGGATCTATTTGCCCTACCTTTAAACAGAGGCTGCTGCTGGCGTATTAGTCTTTCAACAGAATATTTTTCCACTCATGCTTTTTTCTCAAATGTGTTCCTCCTTTAAGTTACACAACCTTTTCTACATAAAATAACAAATAATTTGCCTAGAAGGGCATTCTCAATAGAGCAACATCAGGACAGATTTGTAAAGCCTTTGCAACATAACTTTATTCTGGATTCACTTCCAAATGCAACTGTACCACACACATAGCAGCCTTACTCAGTGTTTGTGGAGGCCACAGGAAACATCCCATAGCACAGCAACTAACACCCATAGGCAAAACCTAGATAAATCCATTTTGTCCCCTCTGTACCAGAAGCTGGACAAGCTAACTTGCACAGCTAGCTTACCTGCACCTTTAAAAAGGGACCTGGGCTGAGGAAAGACTCCCTGCCGAGCTCCTGTTTGGTTCCCTGCCAGCACAGCTATTTATTTCTCACATTATTTCTGTTACAATAACATCCAAGAGCTCCAGCCCTTGATGGGGACCCCACTATTACCCAGTGTACAAACACGCAACAAAAAGACCGGTCCTTGTAGCAATGGAGCCTCACTACTGAGCTTGAAGCAAACTGACAGGTTTTCCCTCCTACACCGATGGTAGCTCCCTGCTGACAAACACAGAATCCTGGGAATGCGAGGTCAGATCCTGTAGCTGTTTTTACTAAGAAAAGGAGCAAACCGGCTGTCTAGTAAGGTCAAAGGCAGAAAGCAAGCAAGGAAAAAGAAGTAAGATGATGGCTTTCCTGCTTATGAATTTTAAGGGATTTCTGAGCACTTCCACAAGTATCAGGATAGTGCTGAATACTCCCAGGAAACAAATAATGTGACCTGGCGGCTTTGTTCACGAATCCCTGTGCACTGCAGTCAGTCAGCTCTACCAAATGCCATGCCAGGTGCATCCCTCGTGTGAGGTTCCCGTTAACTTCTTGAATCTGAAGCTTACTATTTGCAATATTATAAAGCAAGACACCTAGAAGGCCTTTTGATGTGATTAGAAAGGAGATGCAGATAGAGCCGAGCCTGAAACAATGACCAAACCCCATGCTATTTATTTAGTATTGTTACTTTAAAAAATTGCTTGGACATGCTGTCAAAGCTGATCCAGGGCAAAAAAATGTCTTGAGCGCTCCTGAAATCAGCTAAGTGGCAAGATCAACTGACATCAAGGAAAAAGCTTTCAAATGACTGGAAGTATTTAGGAAAAAAATAAATGAACTGTCTTCAGGACTGTTTTATACAGTAATACTTGTATCTAGACTGGTACAAATACCTCTGCTATAGACAGAGTCCTTCACTAGGAGGTCTGTTTTTGTTTAAATAAGATTATCAATTATATTTGATGTTCCATTGCTGCATGTTACCCAAGGCCTCTGCTGCAACCACAGTGATAGTCAATAGTTCTATCTGATTACAGCATATGAAAGTTGCCTGAAAGAAGAGGTTCTGTGGCAACAAGCTCTGTGAAAATGGAGTATTGAATCTGCAGCAAACATTTAAGTTTATTAAAAAATACAAACCGTAAGGCCACGTACAATATGGGGAAATACTGGGCACACTGTGTTGATAGGTGGTTTAACCCAGCCGGTACAGAATCTGTTTTAAACCATTAAAGGAAATCAGCATCTTCCTACGTTAGAGGAACTGGCGTCGTCAGGATGGAGCGGAGCATTGGAACAGGAATGACGAGGAATTGCAAGGAAAACTGGTACTCCCTTACCCAGCCTGTCATTCAGTGGACAATGCCAAGTGATATGACAGCCCACAGCATTTCATCTTTATTTTGTCAGTTTGAATCTACCTCAGATCAGCAATGGCCAGGAATAGCTGCTGCTTTAATATCAGTCCGGACTTCCCTCTCTACTCAGCACCAAAATACTG
>NW_008824932.1:4239182-4241576 GCF_000699105.1 Pygoscelis adeliae
TTTCTAAGTAAACAGTGCTGGCAAAAAAAAACCCACAAACCAAAAGAAGTGCTTCTATTTTCCTCCTCAGAAAATACAGTCTTGTTGAAAGTTCTACTACTTCATATTCTAACTTTAATTTGAAGCATTCAGCCTCATAGATATACATTTCAAGTTATTAAAAAATATAGTATTTCATTGCTCCAAAATTGTATTTTTCTGAAAGGCCTATTCTTATTCTTTCCATAGCAAAAAAAAAGCCTTTTGTTTCAAATCAAAAACAAGTGCAAATTTAAAACTTCCAGAATATCCCAGAGGTTTTCTGTCAGCTGCAAAAATATATGCAGAAATTTCAGTCTATCTCAGGGAGGGCAGGCTGTCTGTAATATGACATCATCGCCAGATGCACTTAGTGTCTTGCATGGCAGTCTCGTCTGAGTAAGTATGAGCAGAAAACATTACAGTCTTTGGTATTCCTTCATCTCTTTGCAGGTCAAGACTGAGACCTGCACTGCCATTTCACAGGCAGTTATCTGCTTTGTGATTGAAAGAGGATTTTATTCTCTAAGACTATCAGTTGGGCACCATTGCAGGCAACAAAGAAAAAATAAAACAATAGAGCCTAACCTTCTTATCAAGGGCATTGATGGAATGGAACAAAAGTCTAGCAGCTCTGCAATGGTTGAACGTCTCCTTTTGCAGTCCAGCAGTACCTGAAAGCAGTAGGGCTAGGGAGGGGTAGCTGAAGCTGCTCTGCTCTAGCCCTGTCCATAGACCATGCAGTGCAGTCTTCATAACCACACAGCGATTGAATTCCTTGCACAGACACAGGCAATCAGACTTGATGTGGATTTTGTTTGGCAATTGATAGAGTTGACATCCAGTCACAATGACACGTGTTTCTTGCACTTGCTGAACTACACAGAAGTTAGACTCTAACAACCAAGGCTAACCCACATCTATACTGCAGTTGAGCAGGATGACTGCAGGGGGTGTAGACATGCAAGCAGTAGTTAGCTTCATTACCAACAGGAACACAGCCGCAGCAATGTGCGTTTCAGACCGGGCACACGAGATTAGCTGGTATCCTGGGTACAACGCACAGGTCTACGAGGGGCAGAAGAGGAGGATTACAATCAACCCTGCTCAGCACAGCTTACTGCCTGAACCCCTCCCAGAATCAGATCTTTAATGCCACTGGTACCTAACCCCACGGAATTGAACTAGATTGAGCATGACTGCACAGGAATCATTGCAGGGTATACATATTAAGTATTAATTTGTTTTGCTTTAGTATTGAAGACTGAGAACAATGCCAGAGGATGCACTCTCTATTATCAAAGAACATAATCTAAAATATCTCATTCATAAAATGTAAGGTCTGATAATCATTTTTTCAAACAGATATAGAAGCTATTACAGCAATTTTGACACTTTCAAGTTTTATTCTAAAACTTTTCTTCTAAGAGTGGTAATTTTTCTTAATGTTACTGCATTATTTTCTTTCAAAAATATTCTGCATTTGTTGCTGAGAGAGGAATACTAGCAGATAGTACAGTGAAATTGTTGCCTCAAGACAAATTGGCATTCATCATTCAAGCAGAAAAATAAATTAAGTGCAACATTTAGGCACTCTGCATTAGGTTGTTAAAAAAATCAACAAAGGGGAAACAAATGTTACGTCAACTATTGACTGTAGAAACTGAATAAATGAGTGAAGTATTTCACCAGTACTTATACAGCCATGTAATTCACTACGTACTTAAAAGTATGAAGGCTTTTAATGGTTTTTGTTGGAACCGGCAATCAACTTCCCATGTTTTGGATAGAAATATGTGGCCTTGGTAAATCCTAAAAGCTACACCCAGCCTTTTAATATTTCAATTTGGTATTTAAAAATAGTGATAGCAATATTATTACTATTGAAAAATTTTAGGCATGATTATGACTTTTGCTACAGTCTGGTAGACTATATTACTGCTTTACCTTGCCTTTCAAGAATGTCTTTCATCCTAAAGGATTCACGAGTGCTTACACATTTTACAAATGCGCAAAGCGGCCTAAGACAGATCATTTCACACGCCAGTAGAATGAGGCCATCTCTGCAGTGGAGAGCATGGAGTTTACTTTCCTCCAATACTGTAGGACAGGAAAGAGGATGGGAAAATTCTAACATAATGACGTTCACTACTGGGATATCTGTCACTTGGCACGAGTCTTACCAACATTTACTACGGAGCATGTATTCCTTGTCACTTGTACCCCATGAACAACAGGTACTGTTGTTGGACATTTTGCAACATAGAAAGGTGTTCTGGTAAACTTCTACCGTGAAAAAGAGTGTGCAATTTGCCAATAATTCACATAGCTCCATGTCCATCAGTACTGATTTTCTATCACTCTCCCTCTGCCAGG
>NW_008824932.1:4241611-4262158 GCF_000699105.1 Pygoscelis adeliae
CATTCCTTAGGATTCCCTCAATCCCTACCCTGGATTAACTTAATTTTGCATCATTAGAAAATTTTGTCACCTTTCCACTCATCCTCTTTACCTGATTACCAATGAAAACATTAAGTGTCACTCCACACACAAAATTATAGCTCACCCCTGCAGCTAATTCCTGCTCCTGAAAACTGGCCAGCTATTCCTCGTCAGAGACAAGGACCTCCTCCTCTCGCCTTCTCCGTTATTTGACTCCTATCCAGAGCTCTGGTCCACAAGTGAGCAGCAGCCAAGCTGACTTCCTCCAACGCAGCTGGGGCTGGTACCACTCAGACATGGCCTAAATGTTTCCATGGCTATGGTAGCAATTTTTAATCACGTTTTCACTTTCAAAATTCATCTTTTCCTCTTTTGTCATTTTACCACAACTCAAAGGTTTAGCAGACTAGTTCAGGATTGAATTAGCAGTGTGATATCCGCAGCATGCCTACTACATACTTATTTTATTCAGGGCACATAGACATGATGTAAAGTCCTTCTATACCAAAACTGACCCCAGCGGTCAGCACGCGAGTATGTTGCTTTCTATTTTCAAGCCTTTTTGACAACACAGGATGAGGCATATAATCCTCAACACTCTGGATGTCTTAGAGCTAACAGATAACTGAAACATCCTAGCTGCAGGTGAACCAAGTGTGTTAGCATGATATATCATAATGAAAAATTTTGAGGGGAATTTATTTTGGGACAATCAGAGGCCTTTAGAGGGCTGCTTCCATGTGCTGAGAGCTACTAGCTTACTTACAAATCTGATGTTCTCATTGTTAGGGGCTGAGAAAGGGTTAACCCCCAGAAGTCATTCAAAATAGAACAGTGACAACAGCCGTGACAGAAACTCTCATTCTGCTCCATCCCCCAGACAGCTCTGACTTTCACCCAGTGCAGCTGCCACGCTGCCTCCCGCCCTCTGGGGCTCCACCTCCATTCCAGGAAGGTGCTCATGCCTACTTCTCCTGCAGCCTGCCAGGTCATCTCACCCCCTCTTTCCTCATAGGAAAGAAAAAACATATACGGCTTCTCCCCAACTTTTCATTTCTGCCTGACACTGAAGGAGAAATGAACGTGAGTGATTAGCTTGTAATCCTCCTCCACATTCTTCCTTAGTTCTGTCCCTCGTAGCCTTTCCCCTAATATGTACGACCTGGTCTTCTGAGGTCACTACTCCTTTACACTTCTCAGCACATCACTGCAACCTTGTATGTGCTCCGTATCTCTTTAGAGTCATATCTGTGCTTCCCCTAGGGCATATTAATTCACCGCAACAATCTGGGTTAAGCAACAGCCACATATTCCAGGGTGGTTTGCCAAGCCCTGAAAGCGTCAAAAAACTGTATGACACACTGGTAATATACAGTCCCACTGACCACTACCAAACGAGTTAGTTTGTGCAACTATTTTCACTTCATGCATTTAGCAGAGCAGAAAAAAATCCCTCCTATTTCCCATAGGATAAATCACAGAAAAGTTGGATTTTAAAACATGTTTCTTTTTAACAACAACAACAACAACAACAACAACAATAATAATAATAATAATAATTCAGTCTCTGATATCTCAGGTTAAAACTCTTTTCTGCCTAGGGCTCAGGGCAGTAACCACCCTTCTTTCCCATCAGGAAATAATAATTTTAAGAACAGAGTACTTAAATGTAAGTAGCTCCATGCATTCTCTCTACATGTCTTCAGGTCATGCAACGAGAAGATGAAGCTTAACAAAGACGATGGTGATGAGGTGAGCTACAGGAGAGGGGAAGAGAGAAATTAAAAGGGGCAGTAGCTGAGCCTGTGTCTCTCCAAAAAGAGAAAGGGGCCAGAGTGACAGTCAGAAGAGAAAAGATAGTCTCATCTATCAAGACCACATCTCTTTTCCAATTCATTGTGGGGTCCCGAACAATAAAATTAAAAAAATTAGAGAATCTGTGCCAGAAGAGGTCTTAAAAATACGAAAAAATATAACTCTGCAAGTGTATGGATGTGATTCGTCCTCTCCATCTGCTTCCCAAGATCTATTACAGTGGGGCTGTACTTGCAAAGTCCAGTCACATTTTGTCAGGTCAGAAGTACTCATTAAGCATTCAATATTCTTTTAAAGGGAGCCAACAGGTGGGAAAGCTGCACCTACCAGAATGTATCAATGGCATGCAAGGAATTTGGATAGATGCCACTTTTTTGGCATGAAATAACTGAAAGAGACTTGCTGAGCTACTAAACTATGCTGATGCAAAGACAGTGTCGTGTGAAAGGATCGTCCTTCTGCCACTTTCCTTGGTTTTCTTTTTCATCTTTTTCAACCTTATGCCACCATTCTTCTTGTACTACCTTTTGCTGATAGCCTACCCTGGGCAATTTCTCCACCACTTGTCTGATACGTGGAGTGCTGTGGCCTTCCTCCATGTTTTCTTCTCCCTGTGCGTAGATATATACTCATACTTTGCAGAGAGATTCAGGAGTCAAACAAAGTTCAGTTGTTAACTCTTTCCTCTTTTGGTTTCAGGCAACTTGACACAGACCATACACAACCTCCCTATATCAGGGGAGAGATTACCTTGAAACAGAAGAGGTGGAACAAGTGTTAAGCTCACACTGCAGCTGTACAGGAAATTTGCTATGCTGTTTTAAATGAGAAGGGTCCTATAATTTCCCTGCTTCAAGGTGATTATCCTAAAGTAATGTATGGTGAATGACAAATATTTGGTTGATGAGTTTTGTTGATGAGTATTTTCCTTTGCATGTAAATCTGACCTTTATAATGAACACTACTGTACTAAAAAGGTTCTGCATAACCAACACACTGTACAGCCAACATCTGTTATTCAAAAGGCCTGAGGGGTAGGGAAAAAAATCATAGCAAATCATTTGACCTAAATATGTTTTGCTCCGTGATATAAAATATACTTTTACTGTCTGACTTGCCAAATTCTTCTTGCCTCAGTGTGACACTGTTTGTTAACAGAAGTATGCAATTTATGTAACCTTTATGTTTAATGTTGTAACTAATTGTTATTCTTTAATAGTCTATACGTCATTTGTCACATAGTGAACTGTAGATGCTGAAGACAGATGGACCACCAGATGGACCCTGGGAAGGATTGGTTAAAATGTCAGTGATAAGCTAACAAAATGAAATGCAGTAGACTGAAGAGACTATTCAGCTGAAAAGCCTGTCTACAGAAATGGGTTTTGTATTATTCACATTCATTAAAGTGCACTTCAACCACGCTGTTTTGACATTTTCTGTTTTGAGACTTTTCAAGCAGCCATAGCTTTTTTTTTTCCCCTTCCCCAAATGCTTGTTTGATGATATAGATCGGCAAAAGTGACCCTAGCTTTTAGAGGTGACCACTTTCGCCATCGAGAAACTTAACCACAGTTATATTCAGCCATCAGACTCACAAGCACACCAATTCAGAGCTTGAACAAGAAGTCGATGCACGCATGAATTGCATTGACCAGAAGTGAATGATTGCTTGCTTCTGGTAAACTAGCATGACTTAGATTCCCTGACTCTGGCCGTGCATATACTTTGTAGTAATAATTACGATAGCTTCTTTGGTTCTACCCATAAAAATTTCATTAAATAAATGGAAAAATCTTCAGTGGGATCAGGATCTTAGACACAATGCATATACCTTCTAGTAAAACAGTAGCAGGGAGCAAGCTAAGATGGTTAGGAAAGACTCTAGGCAGAAGCTCTGCTGCAAAGCGCGAACACACAAAATACAGAGATTTGCCCATTTCCTTATTTCATATGGTTCTTCATCCATTGTTTGAAGAAAGTAGCTTTTTCTGTGGAACATAGGAAAAAAACAACAATCTCTTGCAACCCTGGCTGTCGTTCTTTACCAATGCTGTATGTCTGATCTATCTATGACTTCATGAGGGATATTTTTATGGTTCCAAGCACAAATCAGTTGTCACCAGAGAAACATGAAAATCTCATTTTTACTGAGTTACTAGATATCTAACAGCTAGCATGAATATTGCCATATAAGTGAATCAGGAAATGAAAACAAATTATGGGAAATTTGGGCATTGAGAGTAATTCTCCATTTTGCTCTAATTTGAAACAATTCCCAGGGTTAACTTGTTGAAGAAGAGTTTTTGAGTTTTAATTTTTTCTTGCTTTACATTCGGAAATTTTTGAAATCAGAATTGGTTTTACTGATAATGTTTTAAAGCTGGAAAAAAAAATCCCTAACTCTGCCATGTTTGTCATCTGACCTAACAAAGTTATTAAGGCCAAAAAAAATGAGAAGCCATTTCAAAGCATGACAGGGAGGTAGGCTAACTTTATGGATATCTTACCTAGGGATGCACTGTTATTTCCCATCACTTGAGATCTTTAAGTATTTCTAAAAGGCATGCTGCACCTACAAAAACAATAACAAGCTAGATAATGGGGCAAAATATATTATGCAGCAGTTCAAAGAAGATAGTCATAATAGCCATAATATTTCTTTTTGTTAAAAAGCACCATAAATCAATTTGACATTTTCTACCAGCAAACAATAAAGTATAGAATGAAGTTACATGCACACACGTTCATATTTCATCAAAATGATGGAGTTTCGCAAAAATACTAATGGAAGGCTGTGCAAAATCCAGCAACATAAAATATGTACTGCTCTATGTCCAAATATGTTGAAGCCCAAAAGGATGCAGGTGGTTTCCTTATGTTCTAAACCAATTACGACTCTCAAAATACTAGCATTTTCATTTTCCACGTGTTGCATTTACATAGTGTCCACACTGCTCCTTGCGTTTTGTGTCCTTAAGTTGTCACCATAAATTTATGACATTGTACATATCTAGTTTACATAATGTTACAGTCACTTCATACGGCAGGAGTTTTTATTACCATCCAGTAACTAAAACAACTGAGATCAAATCCACTGACATCAGTAATGCTTTCTGGTGCAAAACTGCATTTTGCTCAGAAGCACAAAAATGGATCCAGGGACAAAGGTTCAGGCTCCAAAGTTTGTCAAATCAGACTCTCAGACAAAACACAACAAAGGTATTTCACACTGCTTTGAAGGTAGCCATGAAAGTTAACCCTGGGTTTACAGCACCAGCCTCAGCTCGTTTGGCGACCATCAGAATGCCATGCGGGTACGGTCCCGTCATCTTTATTGAGCTGAAAAGCCACCTCGGGAAGTTCCCTGCTTCCACCTGCTCATCCCCACTCACAAACCTGCAACAAACAAGCTAAGCAAACATTTTTGAAGGTGTTCCTTGTTTTGTTTTGCTTTGATTCTATCACCCACCTTAAAGTCCTGACCCCTAATAGGACAGATGAACTGGCAGTAAACTGGGGCATGGCGCAAAAAATTCTTTTGTAGTCTTATAGCATTATCACCATAGAGGATACCTCAGAATAGAGAAGTTTATTACGGTGACACAAGAGTAGAAGGACATTATTGTATTCAACACAGAAAAAGAAATATTAAGGTGTCCAGAAGAGATGTTCTGTAATAATACCTCCATTTTATCTGTTCGCTATTATCAAAGTGGCTTCAACCAAATCCTTATCACCTCAAAAGAATTTCTACAAAATTTACTAATTGTTAATATTCAAAATTATCTAAGCAGACTCCCCACATTTCATTTGCCATAGCTGGGATGAATTCAGAATTCAGATCTATAGGATTTTGCAGCAGCGTAGACTATATTTTCCATCAAATGTAGCTTGAAGTTATTGGCGTCTTCACAATAAAAATTTCTGGCATGTCATACCGTTCTCAGTTAAATGGAGAATGCAAGAAACAGTGTGATTTTCAATCGATAAATCAGAGTCATATTAGGGGAACTAATAGGATTTGAACATGACTCATGAGTTGTAGTTTGAAGTTCTTGATTGCTATTTTGAAGTGTTGGATTTTTTTGAAGCAGAAAAGGAATTAAAAACTTAAAAGTCCTCTGATAACAGCTTCTTCTTCTGAAGAAATATCCAAGGAAAGTTTAATATGGTGTGAAGATTACATTATTATCTCTTAAAATACACAATGTAAACACTTGAAAAAAATCACAAAAAAAATTGTTATAAAAAAATAGTCAATATAGATTTACAGCAATAAACAGTAATAGTACAGATTGATACTGCAGAATTAAGGCAATAATAATTTCACTTTGCTTTCATGTGTTAAAAAATGCTTCACACTGACAAACCACCCTGACAAACACCACAGTTTCTATCTGTGTGTATACATACACATACACATATGCAAACTAGGTGAATATATGTGTGTATACACATTTATACGCACATACAAAATCATCCACTGTGGATCCAATTCACTGTACTGGCGATGACAGTGGGCAGCAGCTATGCAGTCACTGATAATGTGACATAAAATTAGGGTGTATAATGCTACACATCACAAAAATAATTTCCTAGTCTTAGGGAGCTGGAAAAAGGATAACAGTTTTAGAGATACATAGCCATGCATACCCTAGTGGTATATGTAACAGCTCTTCAAAGGACATTCTGTATCAGCTGCACATTTTGAAAATATAAACTCTTCTGGTTAGTTTGTCACATTTCATTAGTAAAGATAATTATAGATTCAGCTTTCAGACAAGAAGAAGTTACTATATTTGAAGATACTGAGATCAAAAAAATGAAAGTAAGCAACACTTCAATACTCCTTATTGTTTTCAATGACAACCTAACAGTAACAACTACACTCTCATTTTTTCTAATCCTTAACGGCCCATCATAACAAATCCATATACAGAAGAAGCATCAAAACCAATTCTGTCCGGGAGAAAGTCAGTGCTCATTTTCATACCCATTTCCGTTAGCAAAGATACCACACTATGCAAGCCACAGCTATCTTTGTCTTGACTTGCACAGCATCGATAAGAACATTGTTTCGGTGCTTTAAAGGGAACAATGGACACAATTTCAAAATGGCTTCTGTGCAAATTAAGCCCTTAAATGCATAGGTCATTTTCAAGAATATGATCCAGATTTTTATGGAAATGGTATTCCAGATCTGACTTCCTGTATGAGAATAGAAATGGATCTCAGGAATAGCAGGGTTTATAAAAAGCTTAGCTTTAGATCTGAACATTGATCTAAATTCAGAATCTTCAGGAAGTCAACTCTTTATGCAACTCCCTTCTTCCTCCAGAGCACACACTTCCTTTATAATCACGAACTCTTCCAGAGTAGCTATCCACCATCTGCAAATGACCGATTTACCTACAAGGTGCTTAATATTAATGCTATACGAGTAGTTTGTCAGGAATAGTAGGAGAGTAAGACACCAGATGATATGACACCAGATAGGACTTTTTACATAAGCATAGATATGCTTATGTAAAGCATATATATCCAATTGCCAAGAGTGAAATGTAGCCAAGAATGTAGGATTAACAGGATACTTTTAACACTGGGCAATAAAAACTTTAATTACCATAAGCACTAAGTATTAGCAATATGTAAGCTTTCCTATTGCAAATTAGGATGTGTATGAAGCATTTATGGATGTACACATAGCAGGGAATAATTGAGATCCAAAATATAAATGACATGCAACATATATCTCCGTGGAACACCTTATATTCCCCCAATAGACCTTCCTTTCTAGGCTCTACTCTGCTGACTCTACCAAAGGCCAAGTGGAAGAGCCAGCTGCCTTTCAATCCAGCAGCAGCAGCAACACTGTGGTACAAGAATGTGTGTCCTATGCAAGATCTAGGCTCAGGGCCTTCAACAAGGTTTTGTTGTTGCTCCCTTTCACATCTCTCTCCGATCTCCTTTTTGAACACTTATCTCAGTGTTCAAGACACTTATCTCAGTTAAAAATCCGCTTTTTACACTCAGAATAAAAATCTTGTTGCTTCTTCCTATTAGCCCATTCTAACCCAAACAAACATCTGGGCATTGTCCCATCATAAAATAATAATTGGGTAATTTCTTAAGTTGCCTAGAGCTTTTTGCATCTTAAATGTATAAATCTGGGATCAGCACTAGCCAGGAGAATGAAATAGTCTTGCTGGTTGCAGGCTGACCCCCTCAAAGCATGGCCAAGGTGCAGTAAAGACATTACTTCTAAGGAAAATCACTGCACTTACAGAATCAAAGCAGAGAGCATAAAAATGTTTGTCTTGCTAATCCCTGGAAAACCCTCCAAATTCTGCCACTCCTATGAAACAGCACTAGTCAACCTAACTCAACCAACCTAAAATGAAAATTTGTAGCCTCGGATTAAAATTTCAAGGCTGTGCAGATTCAAGGTTTTCATTTGCATATTCAGTTTTGCAGCTGGTTTCCATTCAAACAACAATAAACTCCTGCACCTTCAAGTTGCAGGATTTTAAAAGCCAGAACTATTGCTGGCCCATGAAAGACCAACTAAGCACTAAAATTAGTTAAAAAAAAATTCCCTCAATGCACCAAGGTTCCTTCCCTAATCTGTGAGCCACCACAGTGCATCACCGGAGTGATGCAGACATTCACTTGTAGGGCAGGTCACTGCTGTGTTCCCTAAAAATGTGCAAGAGGAGAAGGAAAGAAACCCATGACTACTGGGCTCTGCTACGAATCAGGGACATGTATAACTCTAAACTATGCGATGAAATCAGGGTCAGGAAAGCTGGTGATACTCTACTGTACACCTACACACAACAACCTTAATATAGGGTCAACAGCAACAGTGAGCAGTGGGCTTTGCTTATGGCTCCAGCTCATGATACAAACATCTCAGCTAAGCATTCTCCATCAGTACAGAAGGCAAAATGAGAAGTCTCCCACTGTTTATTAAGTAGCAAAGACAACACAGAGAGACTGAAATCCCTGAAACCATCCTCAAAATCATAGAGTCAGGGGGATAGAGGAGAAAAATTAAATGGCTGCTGAATCCAGATACTTCGAGCAGTCATCAGAATTAGTCCCACAAATATATTGGGAATTGAACATACTCACTAGTGTCACTTGTAAAATTCCTCTGTGTTTGATAACATCTCTAAAAATTTATAGAATTCTAGTTTGCGTCCCTAAAAATAGCATCAATGGCATTGCTATCTTTTGCATTAGCTTATAGGATTAAATACATTATAATTCCATGGAGAGCTCTACATTTGCATTTAGTCTAATTCTTGGAATGGAAATTTAGTAAAGCTTTCACAAGCCTAATAGAAAAAAGATGCTGAAGTTAGTGTGTTCAGCTGCTGCCTGGGCTGGGAAATTAAAAAAAAAAAAAAAAGGATAGTAAGAAGAAACAGTGGCTTTCCCTTTAAAAATATAAATTATTCTTAATTTTTATTATTTATTATCTATAAGTAGTAGTGCATGCAGGTTGCAACCATGGTAAAGTCCACTGTATGAGGCACTGTACAAACACATAGAGCAAAAGGGACTCTGTCCTGAAGAGCCTCCAGTGTAAGTGCATATACAGGTGGTATTTTCCAGATGGATGTTAGTGAACACACATCACACTTCAAACTGGCCATTGTACCAAACCCAAGCTAATGAACTGTGCTGAAGGTTAAAAGAGCCTTCTTAATGCAAGCTTGTGTCTTCTAGACAGGGAATTGACAAATCTTGCTTACCCTGAATAGCCAAAGCAGGAAAAGCATGGCAAAAAAAACCTAAGTGCCAAGCCGAGTTGCTCAAATTCATTCAGCAAGTCAGTAGCAATCACAAAGAGAGACAGTCTTTGTTGTCTTCCCATAGTGCCCAAGCTGCCACTGCTGTATAGCGAGACTAAATCAACACTAAGGAGAAGCACTTCACAGTAGCTTAACAGTCCTGGTTCCTGGACATGTGAACTGGCTGCGTCTCGGACTGCAGAGAAGGTATCCTTGTCCTCTGAGTAACCCATCTGGAAACTAATAGGGTACCACCACCAATTCTCTGCCCATGTACTCAGATTTTCTGCAGAAGAAAATCCAGGCGCACAGAAGAACGCAACACCGCTTGCTCTGCGCCCATCACAAAGTTGAGACACAGCCAAGGGGCCCTCAGTGACAGGCTGAGGTGCAACCACTGAAATACCTTTTTCCCTTTCCATAGACTCCGCACCCACTCACGGGAATGCTGTATCCCCATACACATCACACAGGCAAATAGAGTACCACTCTCAAACACAGACTGAAAAATTTACTGTCATATCCAGGTCCCCAGGATACTGTAAACAACTGCTTATGGATTATAAGACTGAAGGTCCTTCAGATTCAACATCCTACCTCCAACAGCTGCCAACTGTGGAGACTTCAGAAAGTGTGTAAGAACCAGGGCAATTGAAGTGTGACCCCTCCTTTACTAGGGAGCTTTTGCCATCCACCGGAAAGAAGATTTCTGCACTGCACCATGATGACTGAAGGCTACCAATTGCTAATTTTAATATATTTTTTTTTAACTCATGATATCTTGTCTCTACTATGGCGATGAGCTCCAAGATTTAATTACCTGGTGTGCATAAAAAGTACTCTCTTTTAGTAGTTAAATCTGATACCTGATCATACCATTGTTCATTTCTTTGTCCTCAATATTGTGAGAAATAGTAAATAATCACCCTCTCCTATTCACCTCTTATTCTCCTATTCACTTTCTCCAAATGCAATACCAGATCATTCACTCAGATATCCATGACTTTAAAGTTAAACTGTGATTATTGCTCTGGGTGAAAGCTTTTTTTTTTTTTAAGTTTTCTCATGCCAGAAGCATTCGCAAGGATTTTTAATATCCTTTGCGAGATTGTCTCTGCATACATTTGTAATTCACACATTTTGACTTTTAATAAAAATGGCTAAACCATCCCATCTGCACAACACAGATACAGCCTAGTTTCAGATCTCATTCATTATTAACAGATAGAACTCAGTTATTTATGAGAAGTTTCTTATTCACTGCTGCACATGCCTCTTCAGCCCTTTTTATTAAAAAAACCCACTAAATCTTTGTAAAACAATTTCAAGAACAATAGTTTTAGATTTGTATTCAAGAACTTTAATACTCTTTGACAAAGTTACTTTTGATAACTGCAAATACATAAAGACGTTTGTGGTCTCAGTTTTGTTTTTCTTCTGCTTCAGATCTTCATCTATACTCCAAGATTAGAAAAGATTAGATAAGATTAGACTTCTGTTAGTACTCATACCCTGATCAGTTATAAACAATTGTCATTTCAACAATATCTAAGTGTTGGCAATTCATCCGAGTCTTGCACACTGTGTAAGTCATTAGGGGACAGAACAAGCTGCTACCTGCCACAGAGGAAATGTTTTCCACAGTTTTTTTTTAAAGGTAGTGTAAGACCTGCAGTTCACATAAATCACTCGAGATCTCTTGATACCAACAAAGCCATGCCCTTTTATAACCTGGGACATTTTGGCTGTACAGGGTCTTTAAAGATGCTCAAAAGATAGGTGACATACTGTAATGAAGATGGCTGGTTTTAGGTCCTCTCCAGCATGTGCGCCGAGGAACTAAGAAATAGGTGGTTAGGTAATTCTGCTCATGCTACAAAGGGGAGTCTGCAATAGGTAGGTCTCCATAAACATGATGAGTTTCTGTTTTCAGCATCTCAATAAATGTCCATCCCACAGCTGACTTCCCTGACTTTGTTCCTAAGAACTGACCGATGCGGTCACCCGCAGACTGGGAGAACTAAGACTGCTCATATCAGTTCATCTAGGTCAAAGTCCTCTCTTTAGCCAAAAGTGAACATGATACAAACAGCAAATATATCTGGGATGTTTACCAGAAGCGTTCTCCCAGCTTTCAGTCATTCTGAGACGCGGCAGACTTTCTGACTCAGACATAGCCGTCAGCTCTGTGGTCAATGCAGCTATTCAGTCTGCATACACTTATACCAGCATAATGAAGGTTTTTTTACTGATACAGATAAGAGAATGGGATTCACACTGCATGGGATCATGGGATCATCACATCACATGGGATCATGGGATCATCACATCACATGGGATTTAACTGGTCACACAACAGAACCTACAAAAAGACCTAAGTGTTTTATTTGGATAAGGGGAGAGGAAGCATGAGTTGCACTGAATGAAAAAAAAGCATTCATTTATTACAGGGCCCTGATGGTTTCAGCATCAGAGCCATCAGTATGAGAAAAAGATCTGCTGGCCTTATGAAAACCTAAGCAACCTAGCCATCACCTTCATCAAGCTCCAAACCCTGAACAAGGCTTACAAGTTCAGCTTGATGAGCAGAACTAGTGGTGAATATTCTGACAAAGCATTTTTTCCCATGAGAAAAAGCTGACTGGGAAACTAGACCTGTTTTGCATATCCCAGTAATTATCCACTCATCCTATTAACTACTCTTGCATGTTTTTTCTCTCTTCTGCCAGAACTCTACTCTTTCTACAAATAAATATTAACCCAGAGAAAGAGACGGCACAGCTCCAGATGCAGTTGAAGATGGGACACTGAGGTTCAGCTCCATACTCAATGAATGCTCGTTTGTACCCACTAGGAAACCCAACAAGACATCCACAGGATAGCTGAAACAGCCTGGGGAACACAGCCCGCATCTTGGACTCTGCCCACCCAGGGTCAAACTGTCAGTGCAAACCAGGCAGAACAAAGGTTTGGAGTGCAGTCTCTGTGACCCCAAGGGACTGACCTGTCCCTCAGAGCTGTTTTCCTAGAAACTGAGGCAAGATAAGGGTAAAAAAGGAACTGAAATCAGGAAACATTTTGTGAGATGGGAAGTTTGTGAAGAAGGGAGGAAAGTGCCTTCTCCTAGGGGAAATGCTGTGTTCCTCGGGGGCACTGGAATTTGAAATCAAATGTTCACAGATTGATTTGATTTCAACTTTCTGTCCGTTGAAGCAGGCACTTCATTTAATAGAAGCCGTTACAAACTGACCCCTGCAGGGCTCACACAGGTCATGTCCTAAGACTGCTTTCTTCTGTGGCTTATTCTGAATGTTTTCAGGTCTTGATCCAGCGAAATTTGGAGGTAGTTCTTGAGAAGCCCTAAGCTCTTTGAACACACACTGCAGTCAACAAAAGCGAAGGCACTCAGTATCTCTCAGGAACAGGCTCTTATACATTAAGGGCTGCAATCATTTCAAAGCATGAGGGAGTTATGTACTCAGTTCACCTGCATATTGATGCAGAACATAGACATTAAGTATAAGGCAGCTAAAGGCAATTATTCTGATCATTAAAAATTCTAATCAGGATAACTTTGAATTTTGTATTATGCTACAGATCGAGAGACACAATCACAGAACTAGTCACCTTCCCATTTTCAAGGAGACTTGCACTTTTTGAAGCACTAAATACTAACCTTCAGCTACTTTATGCAATGCTTAAAGCACACAGTTTTTGTTTGGAAAAAATGGTTTGATTACACATACAAACAGGAAATCTTGCAAAATGTTAAAGCAGTATTGCGATGACATTTCCTTCTCCATAAAGCTAGGGAAGCAATTTCTCCTAAAAACAGCCACCCATTTCCACAATAAATAGTAATAACTAGAGAGGAAGGCAAATTAGAATCTTGGCTTTAAACATACCCCTTTTCAGGTGGCCTTTTATAAATACCTTTAATTATGAAACTGATTTACCCAGCTACATGCTTCCTTTGGTACTGTGGTCCACCTTTGGGTTGCTTTAGACCAAGTACCTGCAGTTGCTGCACACTAGGGAACATAGCTACAGTGCAGAAGGTGATCTCAGAAACCGTCTACCTACTGAATGACAGATCAGGGGTTAAAAATCTGTTCTACCCATCAGGGGACATAATACAGGACAAAGTTGCCCACTCATGTTGATGTCCTGTTACAATGACCTCCATGGGGTTAGGTAATCTGTACCAGATGACGATCTGAATAGTTATTGACTTAAGACAGGGCTCATAGCATGCAATTCATAATACTTTACTGTGGCAGGCTTGAGTGAGAGTGACATGCCCCAAACCTTATTTTTTCCTTTTTCATATATTAGATTGGAGGGCAGGGGAAGGAAAGGGGGGGGGGGGGGAAAGCAGCCCTCTTGCCCACTGAAACTCAGCTGAAAGGCTAGCTATCTCATGCGATGGTTATCTAATTGATTCAAATGTCACCTTCCTATACAGAGTCTTGTAGCTTCCTGGACACAGACTGTTGCAGTCTCCTGTTTCATTTATATTTTTCAGAGGCTTTTCTTTTAGTGTATGAAAGGAATAAAATATCATACAAATTATCTCACTAAATCATTATCTTTAAATGTCTGCCTTCCTTTTCATGTTTGTCTCTGACCTACTGTCGATCCCATTTACATGAAAAAATTACTGGAGCACTTCTCCTGTATCAGCATTCATTAGCAGCTCCAAGTTCCTGGCACACAACAGGGGTTTTGCCTACTATGCAGTTTGGGGATGTTCTCGTCAGAAATAGGAGCAGATAATGAGGAAAGAACACAAATCCATACAGTTTCTGTCACCAGTGCTCTCGTTTACTTCAGCAAGCAGTAATGGGGAAATATTTTCACATGCCAGACTTTCTCCTGCGGCTTCTGTAGTCAAAGGCACTTTTAGGCCGGTTTTCTTCATTGTCTGCTGTTATTTATTGCCCTTCCCCCATCCTGTACCACACACAGCAAGGTGCCCTGAGCAGCAAAGTTCAAACACGCATGACTGTTTCAGGAAAGCCAACTCTGTGTGTTAAGTTTGGCAGGACTCAGCCTGAAATGACTGCTACAAGGACCAGTGTGAAAGAGTGGTATCTGCTAAAAATGAAAGGTGATTGTACTCAGGATTCCTGGAAGTCTCTGTAGAAGTCAGGTTGTCTGATTGATTGGCAGAATTATTATATAAATTTCTCTATAGATAATCCATACCTTTCTGGCCACTGGCCTGTGGCTCTGCTGCAGGAACTTACACAGATAGCAGTCTTCTCTATTTGAAACGTTTGAAAAGTTCAAAAATTTCCAAATGAAATTTTTCTGAATTGAAATATTCGGTCTTCTTACTGCAGTTCCTGTGCTTGCCTCCCTCCTATGTCAGCTTTCACTTGAAGGCTCATCCACTATGATTTTATCCCACTCGTGGCTCAGTACCTAGCAAAACCCTCTAGGATCCTGTTTTTCTTAGCTGTCATTATAATTTGACCATATTTTACACATCATATAGCTATATATCTATACAACCTTATCCATAAATGGAAGAGAAATATTTCTGACGAAACATTCCTTTGCCGAATTTAATTTCTTTACCAAAGCAGACAAGGAGGGAGATATTTTGTGCCGTGGGAGGTTATCTAACCACTATTTTTAAATGAATTTAAATGATTCCATAGTTAAAAATAAACAAAATCTTTGTTTAGGTAGGTAACATCTGAGCCATATGGCTCCAAAACTGTATCCTGCATGTAATACTTAAGTTTGTGACAGGAAGGATTTGTGGGGAAATAAATTTAAAGTTTGGTCTTTAAAAGTTCTCATTGCTGATAACAGATTAGGCTACTAATCGTGGCTTATGTAAAAGTTCAGAAAGCCAGCACAAAAGCATGAAAAGAATTTCCATTTGTTCTAACCAGAGCTACTGAAAATAATTTATGTATTAAAAACAAAAGATCGGAGTGATCTCCCAGTTTTCCAGGATGCAGCAAAAGTTGAACAGCACCAGTGGAATTTACAACCCATCACCACTTGCTGAGGACAAATTTAGAGATCTCCAGGCCCACAGAGATGTCTGTACGAAGCATGTTCAAGAGCCTAATCCAAACAAGGATAGAAGAAGTCTGACATGAAATCTTCAGTTATAGTTAATGGCCACAGGAACAACACTTTACAGGAAGGAGACACTTGCGCAAAAGATGCAGTTGGGAAGATGTGCTACATCTGACCATCACAAGGATGTTAAACGTGGAATATGCATGAAGAAATAGTTTGTATTTACTCATTATTAAGACAAAGAATTCCATCCACCACATTAAGAGACTTGCATGTCTAATTTCTGTCCCAGAATAGTAGGGGGCTGTATATCCAAATTCTTTTCCCAGTCTTTTCATTAGCAATGGATTAGTTTGCCAAAACTTTCCTATTAAACTTTTTTCCCTCTATCACAAAAAGCTGCCAAAATGGAAACCACTTGTACAAAAGAAACAAATTTGGGAAAACTTTAAAAAACCAATCATGTTCCAAAAAAGTAGAGCCAAAGTATTTGTGAGTTTATAGTGCTGATCTTGGCAACCTGTTTTCAATTAAAAGTTAGTATTGGGAGGGAGAGAAGGAGGGAGATATTTCTGTAAGAGTTTGCTCTATAGTGATGGGAGTTGTAGATCCATTGCCTGCGCAGTATTTCACCTTCTATTCTGGTTTATGCAGGATACCTAACAATAAAAAAATACAGATGTTTGAAAGATGTATGCTTTCAGTGCATTCTGATTCTGTAATCACTTCATACACTTTCCCCCTTTCATAACCACAGGCAACCTTTGCATAGTGCTGCTTTGCAGTCACATTTGACTAAATAGCCTCAGTAAAAGGATGAGAAAGGCTACTGTGAAACAGCTTTCTCCCCAGGCCTTCCATGCACTTTCTCTGCGGTCTCTGGGAAAATAGATGGGCTGTAAAAAAGTCCCGAGCCTTAGGAAAGTCCTGTCTCACATTCACAAGTGGGTATTCTTTAGCGGAGATAGAGAATTAGTAAGATAGATATTTGGCCCAAACAGCTAGTCACCTCTGTTGAAGATTACTGGTCCTATAGTAGAGATGGCTGAAGAAAATACATATATGTACTTCTGGGAAGGCTTGGAAGCAGATACACACACAGTCAGTTCAGCTGCCTCTGCTAGGGTGGAGAGAAGGAGAAAACAGATATCTAGGGTAGGAGTTGTTTCACCAGTCTGCTAAATTAGCTTTTCACTCTCCCCACCATGTTGGGGAGAAACTAGGATTCTTTCAGGAAAAAAAGTTGGTCCTGGTTTCCACGCTTCTGACAGACTATCTTGTGTTGATAGCTTTCACCACAAAGAGACAAATCCTGACACACAAGGCTGTGTCAGGGCTACCCTGTGGCTTTCCACAGCAAGGTCAGAGCAGCAATTTAACTTACTGTTTAACTGTCAGTTCTTAACTGGGAAACTATATACTGCGAAACTCTGAAGTAAGCAAGTTAATCACCACACTAGCGCAATGCAGTGCAACAACAGCATAAAGCAGGTCTGGCTGAGAAGGCGAGCTGCAAGTCTGAAACACAAAGCAAGCAAACAAATGGAAGGCACACCCAGACACTGCAGGAGGATTTCTAGGCCACCGCAGCCATACAGCTTGGGTCTGCCAGGTGTCTTTGACTTGTTGAAGTCAGTGGGAGCTATGTATGTCTAAGGATTACAGATCAGCAGGCCTTTGAAAGAATTCCAGCTTTACTACAACAAAGCCTTGCGCCCTTTAGGAGTGTCATATCGAAATCTCATTCAGTGTTTGACTCCCGTTTGCCTAACCTGTGCACAATAAATACTGGTAAGTTATATCACTTCTTGCCATTTTCAAGCCCTCTATTTTACAAGACTTTAAGTGCCTTATGGAGCTGGCTCTCCCCTCTTTTCCGCTACTCCGCTCTTCTATTTTATTTTTTTTTTCCTAGAACGTAGCAAGAACGTCACAGATGATATGCTTAAGAAGTTTTCCTAATCAAATTGTTCTCTTAATACCAACCAGCTTATTTTTTTCATATTCCTTTAAAATAATATTCTTTACATTTTGTAGATTCATTCCAACACACTAGAACTGATTTCAAAAGTGACTGTCAGTTTGAAAAATAAGCCTTACTTACTGTGCTTTCTAGACTGGTAAGGAAAGCTGACAGGTGCATCATCAGCAAGCATCCCAGGGTTTCTATGATTAAACCCTCAAGTTCACATCAGAGCAGATGAAAGAATTTAAAGGCTTAAATTCTTAATTTTTTTTTTTTTACTCTTAATGACCTAACTTTAAATATTTAATGATTCTTAGAAAGCTTTTGAGTATGATTTTTTTTAAATGGTACTTTAAGAGAAAAATTCCCAAAGTAATCCATTTCTTTTCCATTTTCTAACCCATTTTTTTGCTTTATCTGAAGTGACCACTTACCTACCCAAGGAAAAGTTTGGATAAAGGTTATTTAGGGTCTACAAATAACGTTACGTAGAATAAAAATTCAAATCAGTATTGCCAAGTTTTCTAAAAGGAATGTCCTTAATAATAAAAATAATATAGCTGCACATTGTTTATTGGTAATGAAGACAAACAGGAAATAAAAAAAATCTAAGTGAAGCCATTTGGAAAAATATTTTTTCTCTGTGTATTCTTGACTTGTTACACCACATTATATAAGAGACTTAGTAAATTACGTAGCTGTATAGGACTGTTCATCATGCACTATAAGCCTCGACATTTCCTTTGATTCATTCTCAATTCTAAGGCATAAACTGATGGACTGGAAAGTGATTTCTCCTTCCCCTGTGTTAAGGCATTGCACCTGCAGCCAATGAAGTCAGGATCTAATCTGACTCCTTTTAAAAACCAGCAAAAAGACTCATCAATTTTAATTGTGAGACTGGAGCCTTCCAGTGCAGTATCAGGTATCTCTGTTAGGGTGAGAATACTTTGTAAGACAGGTAAAAACCCTTACAATGGTACATGTACTAAGACCTTGGTGTCAGCACCAACATGAACAATAATTCCCTTGCCGAACAGTATTTCTACACAAGCTAAGTTATCAACGTGCATCATTTTAATGCTACTGAAAACAGCAGGGGGAAGCCTATATATGAGGGACATCCATTTTTATGCAAGACAGCCTAATTTAAAAATAAAAGTATATAATAAAATAAACTTGCATACTGAAACTGATGCCCAAATTGCTCTCAGACTGAAGCTCCTTCCAAACAGGATACCCACAGGAACCACATCTTTCTGCCACAAAATGCCTCACTGAAACCAATGGTGCAGCCTTTCTCCCAGTTTGAAAAGGAATTCGAGCAGTAAAAAACATGTCTTGATAATATTGTATATTAAGATGGAATAAAAAGTAAAACATGTTGCCAAAATTGTTTGCCAGCAACCACTCCTCTGAACGTATGTAGGCACACATTCAGTTAGGAGAAGCCTGCTTTCCTTCAGTCTATCCTTTTACAAATGCAACAAGAAAGGAAATAGCAAAGTCCCACCATGTGTAAAACCTACGTAGCACCTCTGGAGCTTGCACCTGGTGTGAAAACTCTGGGCCCTGCCCATAGAACAGCAAGACTCAGGTGCCAGCTAATGGAGAAAGCAGAAGATGACAGAAAGAAACATCAGTGTTTGGCCCACAGCCCACAGGAAATCTTCTGGGAGGGCAGGGGTCTAACCCACTTTCCCTCCTGTTGGCGCTGCCCAACACGGCATACACGCTCAGCATCACGCGGCAGAGTGATCGATGACTTCCTCCCTACGCTGCAGCTGGTTCACTCTCAGGCTGGACAGAAGAGACCATTTCACACGGTGCAAGGTAGCCCGTGCCAAATGTGTTATGCCACCAAAAGAGCACAGCAGATGGGCCAGAGCATCTGCTTTGCAGCATACATACCGTATGGCTTAAGTTCAGTGCACTTGAGCTCCTTAGGCTTCCTCCTCTGGTTTACAGGAAGCTTTGAGTTGTGCTGGTTATTATGTGTCCTGAGAACCAAGCCCCAGAATCTGCACAAACCTTTCCCATTACCTTCAGTCCTGCCTCAAGTCCAGCTCAGACAGAAAGAAGAATTAGAGCAAAGAAATACAATAGAAAGAGCACCCAGGCTTTGAAAGAAGCAGCACCACTCATGAGGCACAGCATATTTTCCTCACATACTTACTTTTCTTTCATAGTTTTTCTTCTTTTCAATAAAACAAAGGATATGCATTCAGCCAGAGTAATTAGATTTAATAAAACGTTTAGGGCTTGATTTTGAAGGGGAAAGAAAAGTAATGTGGGAAGAAAGAAACACCAGCTGTTTTCGCAGCTGCCAAAGGTAAAGTTAAACACACAATAGAAGCTCAACATTTTTTGAAGCCCCATCCCACCGGGAGCTCCAGACCCTCGTGACTCATGCCCACCGTCTCCCACAGACATGCAGTATTTGTCACTGACTGCGCTCAAGTCTTCATCTGCTGACAGACCTGGAACGATGTTGTGCTCCCCAAAAGCAAACTACAAATTCTAAGACAAAGAAATTGTATGTCACAGATCATCAGCCAATCTAATTATTTGGCTAAGACGATGTAACATTCCAGCAGGAAAATAGCATATAATTAGGCTGGCATGAGCATTATAACCAGAAATAAAATGAGAATTCAAACAAATGCCACGTATGGGTATAATCTTTGCATAACAAATAGCGATTTCAATAGTACAGGTAATTTTTCAAAATGTTATCACCTACGTCAAAAATAAAAGACGAAAAAGTAAAGTTATACTCCAGAAACGTACTTTTTCCAGGCCCCAAGCCTGGAAAAATCTGCAAGAATTGTGGATTAGTGGTCAAGTCATCGCAAGAGCTCTTGGAGACAAGCAATAAGGAAGAGGCCAGAAAGGCTCAAG
>NW_008824932.1:4262937-4266927 GCF_000699105.1 Pygoscelis adeliae
CAGAAACAATTTATGTGATTTATGCCATGTTCACATCCAAAACACCTATGGGAAAGAGGGTGGCAAAAATCCAGCCAGATGAATTGGGCTGGTGGCCAACTTTGGCCCACAGGCTGTAGGTTAGGCATTCTCACTCTGAACTGCAGGGAAATACAAGGTGAATTTACCCTTGGCTTCCCTGTTTTCAGGTTTAAAGGCTGGATTTTACTCATAACTTCAATCCCTGGTGAGCCACAAAGCAGCCTCCTGAGAAACCAGACCTTTCTTCAGCATTCCTTGGTACCCCATCCCCAAGTCTCTTACTGTAGTGATTAGGTTGAAGTGCTTCCTCTGGTCCCTATCTTCTAAGGCTCTTTGATTCCCTATTGCTGTCCCTCCTCTCTCCGATTTCTCAAGGTCAGATCTGTCAGCATTGCACAAATGAGTGACAACTTGAGAACAAAACAAAAAATCAGGATTCAGTTCACAACAACAAAGTACCTTGCTCTGAGATAGAGTCAGGCCCTGAGATTACAGACAGTAATAGGTCGCGGAGAAGCTGGCTGGACAGTGGATGGAGGAGCTGCAAAAGGAGAGAGGGGAGCTGTGAATGCAGCATGGCACCTTGGTCTCGATTTCCTTAGCAGGTAACACCCCAGTCCTCAGAGGAGTTACCCTCGACTTACACCTGTGCAAAAAAGAATTGGATCCTTTAGCACTGCCAAGTTCCAACAAGCAAAGATAGATGAGGTGCTCAGAAGCAACAGCATTTTCTATGTACAGTATGCAAGCAACCTGATGAGGAACACCAACTGTGCTGCTTTTAATGCACAAAGATTGCAAAGGTAGGGAAGAAAAGGAGGGAAAAAAGCTAACAGAGAGGCTGGACTCCCACTTGAAGCTTGAGCCTACTTCAGGGGAAATGATGTACCCAATCTGATAAGATGACACAAAATCAAAGTGTGAGGAACCCAAAAGAATACCTGAATTCACCTGATAAACAGATGACAAGCTCCAAAGAGTAAACATCCACAAAAGTACAGAGGTAAGCAATCCCAATTCATTGCTTGTTTATAGACCAAAGTTACATGTTCTATTCCCCATGTGCCAGCATTACCAAGAAGGTGTTTTCTGGAAGCCAAACACATTCAGAAGAATCCACCAACTGAGAACTTGGAGACCAACCAGTCTGAATCCTCAGAGGTTGGAGGATCCCAATCCCCTTCCCACCATTGTGGGCTATCGCTGCAGGCACAGGACCAGCGCTCCTGGGCTCAAGCTCCATTCTCAGACTCATTTGTTCTGCTTTTGTGTGTTCAGAAATTTCTATATGTACATTTCATATTCATACAGAACATGAATATTTATATGGCGTGCAAAAATGAGTGTTGTTCACATTCAAGATACAAAAAAACCTACTCTCAGGTACTGTTCTGTCAGGTACATAGGACTTCATACAAATGCCTTGAAGTTCCTCATGATAAATTAGAAATGTGCAGCTATGCATTTGTCCAGGTTTCCCACCCGTCTTGAAATACATGGTACTTTGCTATTGCAAAAGTGTGAGTTTGTAATTTCCCTTAAATCATCCCGGGCTTTTAGTGTCAATTCTCATTTTGCACAGCTGCAAATGACTCAGTTGTCATAGGAGACAGATCTAGTCATGATTTCATTTACAAATGATTTATTTCTACAAAGTACATAAAAATGATTTTGACCATATAGGTTTAGTAGTCCAGTGGTACAGCTATGGAAATAAAGGAAAAGATCGTAACTTCTCTGAGTAATGAAAAAGAGAATCTCGTTTTGTAAGAACTATTGATAAACTGCGTCTAGGCTTTCTCATGTTTTTAAAGGGATTATATAATCAGATCGTTGAAGGGGGTGGAGGCAAAGACCACTATGTCGGGTTGGACTTGCTATCCATCATGTCTGATGTCCCACACAAAGCAATCAATCCTTGATGATTAAAAAAGGAATTTCTCATCGTGTAGCAAAACCAAACACGTCTTTAAGTCCTCCTGTAGGTCTCAATGCACTAAGCCAGCTGCAAAAATGTTGTGTGCTACCTTTGAGATAACAGAACTAGATTAGACTTTGGACAATTTAAATTATCTAAACCCTCCACCCCGACCCCCTGAGTTAGTTCTAGTAGCTTACAATTCACCCATTTTCCCCTCCTATCCGTCAGTTTACAAAACACCAGCTCTCTGGAGCTTATCAGCAGTTGCTGAACCTAAACATAACTTGAAGACAATGCAAAATTCTCTCTCTTTCTGGCCTGAAATAACTTTCACATTTGTGCCAGTTTTGCTAATCCAGGAAATTTAGTCCCTGGTCTCAGATCTTTCAGGACCACTGTTACGCAACACAACCTGATGTCCCAACTGTTACACTGCAGTGCAGTGTACCTTCTTCAAATCCTCAAAACTATATTATTTTTCTTATGAGCTCAGCAGTTTACTGGAGGAAGTCGGTAAGTAATTACTCATGGTCTACTCTGCCAAAAGCTCATGGTGAAGGCCTGGAAAATTTCCCAGCAGTGAAAACAAAAGCATTTCCCTTATAATACAGTGGAACATTTGTCACCAAGGCTCCTCATTTCCTCTAACCAGCTTACAAGTTAAAAGGTGTCAGTTTGACACCATATGCAAAGCTGCTAGGTACCTAGATTGGAAGTTAGCACTTTTATTCCCTACAGACACAAGAAGTACACATGAAGGTTAGAACAGATGGTGGGAAGTCAGGAAACGTATGTTTTTATCTGGACACCTTCACACTAAGAAACGAAAGAAATCACCTTTCCTCTGTCTCTTGATACCGCTCTTTGTTTCATATGGTTTCAAGTTTGGCAGAGAAGGAGAGTTCATTCTTTTTACTTTTCTGCTTTTCACCAGATAAACTGGTTCCACCTCTCAGGGGCAAACTGAGTGAACCCCACCCCTCCTCTGCTGTTTTCCGTCATCCTTGGGAGGACGTCACGAGCAACCAGGGAGGGAGCTCTGCAGTTACATGCAGCGCTGCATGAAACTCTTTAGCTGCTTTATAAAATTGTAAACAGCTAAAAATGGGAGCAGAGGAATCAGAGATTTTACCAGTTATTGCTTTATGAGTTTTAACTGCTCAAACACTAATTTACAGAGAGGCCCAAGAGAGATATAAGCCACCTACTGGGACAGCAATAGTGCAGAGAAGGAGGGGAGATATCCTGTGCTATAATACAAAGAACTCAGAAACAAATATGAATGGTAATTGTGGAAAAAATCCAAATTTTCCTTTTTTGTCAATCATAAATGTTTTACCTTGAATGAGATAAAAAATTTCCAAAAAAATTGTCTTTCAATTAAAAATTATTATTCTTGATTGATCAGTTTTGGTCTTCTGTTCTTGTAAAATTTCAACATTTTGTTGAAATATCAGTCACTCAATCACTGTATGACTTTGATTCAAAAAGACATCACAGAAATCATAGCAGAATTGCTCCCTTTCTCCGTGCGTCGGGCTCTCTGGTTTTTACAATATACCAAAGCCCATGATCTATCACCCTTCCTCTCACCTATGGAAGGAAAAAAAAGGGCAGTGTGATAAAGATTATCATCATAGTACATTGCCTCTAATTCCAATCTGTCCCTGTTTCAGCCTCAGGAGGCTGAAAGGCAAGGGTAGAAGTGTTACATTTTACATGCACAAGGATCAAATGGCAAAATGGGTAATTTTAGATGCAAAAAAAAATGGGGAAGAAAACAGTTTCCATAAAGGACTGCAGCATTTCTGCTGACCACAATACACACTAAGAGCAAAAATATATTTTGTCTCTGCATGGGGGTTCATAGAAGTCTGATTCCCTTTCCACAGTCCTCTTCCCAACACACAATAAAATTTCTTGGTGTTTTAAACAATTAATTTCCCTTCATGCCCTACTCAGCCTTCAAATACCCTTAGACAACAATCAGAGCCTTTCCTTTGTCACTACTTAGTTGTTTTATAAAAGCTTAATCTTTCCTTGCAACT
>NW_008824932.1:4267040-4273086 GCF_000699105.1 Pygoscelis adeliae
CAACCACACACAGCCATGCTATAGAAACACCGTAACGGCGATGATCTGTTTACCAACTAAATACTAACCTTCTTAGTGGCTATAATGGGATTTCACAGGCAAAACTTTCTGAAAATGTATAACTCATCTTAATGCCCCAGGTGGACGAGTGTTTGGGATACAGGTAGTTTTCTGCTGCCCAACCAGCCTGCAAAGGGTTACAGACAACTATCTCCTGCTTCCTGGAGATCAGCAAGCCAGTAAGCCAATGACACTTCCCAACCTGTAGGTTTGGTGGTGAATTCTGTAATTCCGGGGATGTTTGAATGTACAAAACTATGCAAAACTGAGCTCCAAAGGCAGCTTTGCATTCTAGCTGGTTCTGCAAAATTTGAAGCCTTCCAGTGGACTAATTTCATTTGGACAGGAGCCTCCATTCACCAGGAACATATCTGAAAAACACTCTAAAGCCTAAATTCAGCAGGGGACAGTGCAATCCAAGGAAGAGTACATCCCAAATCCTCACGACATGAATATTTGCCGTGCTGGAGATTGCTGTGATGATATTGAAACTGGGGAAGGATTTCTTGTCTTTTTTTGCCATGGCTTCTAGGAAACTGTGTGCCTCCGACAGCTGTAATTATGACTCATACACATCCACTACAACCACAGGACAAAGAACAAAATGATTTGAAAGTCCCGAGATCTTTTAATTAGAATATATCTCTGTGCTGAAATGTAAATATCTCTAAAAATCTCTTAATGATTCGATGATCGTTGCTGTCTTCTTTTTGCTGTCTGAAGGGAAGAAAGTGCAACTTAAAAAAATTACAAGTATGTGTTACTCATCGCTAGCTGGAGGAAAAAATTCTATTGATCACATTTTGCTGTTACTACAACATGAGTAGCTGTGACATTTCATTCACAGTTGTATGGAAACAGACTTTGTGATCATGAGGACTTCTGAGTACAAGCTGGTTAAGAATCTTTAAAAATACATGAAGAAAAGGGAGTACACATTTCTTAACCAAAAATAAGTTTCTGGATGAAGGATGTTCTGCCTGCATTCAAGAATATTTTGACTAGTTAAAACCCAAATGAATTGTTCACAATATTTTTTGAGGATTTATTCCCTAGAAAAAGTCATGGCTTTCAATTTTTCATTGCTGCCTCTCGACAAACTAAAGGTAAACTAAAATATTCCCTCGGATGCATTAAGGTAGAGCATGATTCTTTATGCTCCAGTTACTGGAAAGACCAGAGCAGTGGAAATAACCGAACTAAAAAATTCTATGAAATATACAGTTCCTTTAGCTCCATAACCTGGGCAGCTTTTCCGAAATCACTAGCTTCAAAAGCTTCTAAAATCCTAAGAAGAATAGAAGATGATACTCAGAGAGGACTGTGTCTTTAATAGGCTGCAGGGGAGCTATTTTGCACAAGTCTTTTTGCAAGCTTAACTGTTTGTTTGACAGGTACATTCTTAATGCCTACCTTAAGAAAAAGGCTCAATGCACAGAAACGAAATAGACACCAAACCCAAAAGCCCGAAAAACACAGAAGATAAGATAGATACGAATTTTTAAAAAATAGTCAGTATTCACTATGGAAGAGACACAATCCTTGCTGAACACTGGTCACGCAAACAGGCATGTTACAGCAAAAAGTGGTTTGTGGGGCACTTCCTCTTCCCCCATTTATTTCCGCCTTACGTGACAATGCCTATCTAAATTGCCCATTCTGGTCTGCATGTTGCAACAGTTACTGCTTTCTCTTGAAGCCACTGTTTAGGGAATATCTGCCGGGAATAATACAGATCTGTAAATAACTCATTGTTCTTTTTTCAGCCACCGAGGCACTTAAAAAAATAACTAGTTGTACTTAACTTTAATACAGAAGAGCTGAAAATCACTCCTCTGTAGAGTAGAGGGAAGGCAGAGTTTACATGGGGCACAAAGGTAAATGTCAAGCAGGCAGAAAAATACTACATTTGGACTTACCGGGACAAAAACCTACTATTCCACTTGAAAAGCTGCCTGTCAGTATATAAGTGGGACAAGGATTTAGGGTATATTTCGATAATAAAGCTGCACAAGAGCTGAGGGCGAACACAGACTATGAGCTAATCAAGAGTATGCAGCAATATTCACAACACAAGCAAAGACAGCTGTGATTCTGGGCTGGATAGGCAAAAAACCACTACCACTAGGCAGGCACATGAATCCTGCTCCACATGACCCAGATCTGACAAGACTGACAATATCGTATCATCATAGCCACCGCTCCCCCAACACAACAGTGAGACAGCGAAAGGTTTCCTAAAATTAACAACAGAAATGAGTGAAGGGTTAGTTTCTCTTTGAGTGGAACACGAAGAGAGACACGCATCAGGGACTAACACCAAATAAAATAAATGTATTGAGCAGCTACAAAACGGTCACTACTGGCATAATGCAGCTCAGCTCTGCTAAACTTAAAGGCTCAGTCTCTCAAAGAACTTAGCAGGTTTATGCTGTGCTAAGAGAATGCTGACAGGCAACTGAAAGACACGTATATTTCCCTGCGTATAATATCGTACCTCAACTGCAATGAAAAAAGATGAAGTGCACTAAATACATACAGCTTGACCAAACGAAGGCTGAAAAGCAACAAAACAAGACTGCATAAATTAATTATTATCAGAACAAACACCACCATGGAGAAAAAACTGTTTGAATATAAATAGTGCTAATGAAATGAGAACAAATGTGTATTTGAAATATCAGGTAAAATTTTGAAAGCAATAAAAATATGGTTTCTGGGGAAGCAGCTGAAACACAGTGACTTTGGTCTTATTGAACTAGACTAAGAAAAACTCTTGGAAACAAACACTGATAAAGTAATTCTCTTACCGGACATTCCAGGAGATCTTCCCTACCTTTAACACCACTCAGTCTGTGACTCTGAGTTCATGAAAAAAAATTACAAACCCCCCCCCCCCAACCTGAAAGTCCAGAACAATACAGAGAAGAAAAGGAATCACTTGAAAACCGGACTTCAATTCTTGGCACGTAAGTTCGGGTGGTTTAAAAATAAATTTTATTTTGTGTTCTTTTAGCAATGTCACTTCATAAGGATGTAGCAGAAATAAGGTACTCCTAAGACTACACATCTATTTGCTCATGATTTGCATCGTGCCTAAAGTTAATAAAAATAGATATGAATGAAGGTGGAAAAAAATCCAATCATTTCTTACGCACCCAGTCACTGAAGGAGCATTTGTTAGTGCTCTTTCCCAATACAGTATCAGGTCATAACAGCAAACAGCTGCAGCTACTAATACACCCTATATGAAAAAGAGGAATAGAGTGTCTCAATACCTTTTAAGAAATTAAATCTCTGTTAAGTATCATATATAAGCATATAGTGTTATTATATTGTCAAAAATATTATATATTGTGAAAATCTGCAGGAACTCTAATTAACAGTAAGTTTACCAACACAAGAAACTGGTGACCTGCAATATACAAAGCAAGTTGGTGGTATCACAATGATGATTTTTCAGAAATCAAAAGGCATTTAATAATACTGGCTTCTTATAAATAGATTGCACAAGTTTTTACAATGCAATAGCATTTTCTCCCTTTCGCAGAACGGGAAACAGAGCTAGAGGCATAAAATGACTTCCTGAAAGTATTTGACCAGGCCTGTAGTAAAACAAAGATGCACTATGCACAAGCAGTGCTCCTACTGCTAGCCACAACAAAAAGGCTAAAGACTGAAGAGGAATGAAAATTATCATTGTCAATTGTAAGGAAAGCATAGAGGAGGAAAGTATGGTGAAGTTGCTGCAGACTAGAGCAGGTCAGAACATACTGCTCTTTTCAAGCCATGCTGTTCAGAAGGCTGTTGTGAAAGAGAAAAATTTTCACATATGACAGCCTTTTGGAGACTAGATGTAGGGCTTTAAGTCCCTTTGTGGCCTGACTCATTACAAATCGCACAGAGCTCAACTTCCTATGCACCTCCAAGTCAAAAAAGGTCTTGACTAAACAGATTTTTTGCAACCATACCATTCAAAACAATATTTAACAGTTTCTGGTTTCGTTTCAAAGAAAAAGAAATCGATAGCGAAAAAATCAAAAGTACTTTAAAAGGTTAACACGATTGTTATCCCAGTCCTCTATAAGACTAAGATCTTCAGACCTGCTTCGTGAATTTTGGGATGCTTGATTTCCCCCCAAGTGGCTTGAAAATCCCACTCTGTTTACAGCTATAAATCTGTCACCTTTCATAAGCACTAAATTCAACTTAAAAATAAATAATTATAAAGAATGCTGTCACAAGACAGGCAGCAATATGTCCCACATGTCATAAAAACTGATCAGCCAATTTTTAAGCAGCACGGACAGGCATGAGCCAAAATGCCTGATTAAAATGTTCTACTGCAGTTCCATATCTCTTCTCAGAGACAAATTCCTCATCCCCAAAACCCTTTCACAAAAAAAAGTCTTTTTCTGAGAACCTGCCTTACGGCAAGAGCACTGAATAGGATTCAGAGGAAGATATTTTGCACATTGTGATACCCATGATCTTTTTGTCTTTTTGCAAAGGTAATGTCACGGTTTAAGAGAATGTCTAATACAATAATTTATTCTGTCTGTATGGAGCACGAGGGGATTCTCTTTCATCATGTTTCCTCTAAGAGGCCTTCCTGTATAAATAAATAACAACTGGAAACATTGCCCCTAAGTGCTTTGTGTTTATATACTTGTAAAAGAAGGTTACTGACTACATGAATATCCAGAATCTTCAGGTAACTTACCACGTGTCACATGCTTTGACAAGCCTATTGCTCCTGTCATCAGAGGAATAGTAAGTTTACACTCTTCATAATTCCATTCAAATAAGTGGAATTATTATACACTTTATCAATAGAAAGGAAGTGGACTTGCCCAGTTTAACCCTAAAGTGAGAGTCCTGACCGTTGCATCTCAGGCTGTCCAAACCCCTTTGGATCAGCAATAATTCCTGTTGTCCACAATAATAGGTTTTTTTTTTTAATTAGCGCATGGAAAACACACTATTCTTGGGATTCCCATTATGCTATATTTGTCATTTATACCTATTCATTTCTGTTGCAACTGCTTAAAAAAATGTGTGCTACAGAGCCAAAAAAAGCCCGACATTTTTACTTAAACTAGTGCCCCACATTTTCAGTTTCCCTGAGGAAGCAGGACAAAGTAACAAACTTGTTCCCTTTCATTCATGATTACCAAACCTTTCAATTGCATTTATTGCAGCTTCTGCATTTTTAAACACATTGAAATACTGAATCTGCAGTCCAGCCCACAGCTGCTTGCAGGAAAGCAGTGTTCCATCTGAAGCTGAAAACAAGGCTAATCTTCTCCGCCTTAACCTCTATAGAGAAGCCAGAGGCAAGTAGGGTTCTTAAAAAAAAAGAGGTCGGAATCATCCATTATGCCACCAAAAAACCAGTATAAAAATACATAAAAGAACGGTTACTGTAACACCGGGGGGAGGGAACGATGAAAACAATTGCACAGCCCTAGCCTGTGTTCTTTTGTCAATGAATATCCTCAAATGGTCCCAAGAAATGAAGCAGAAAAAACCCTTAGAGGAATATAACACTCATTAAGCAACTCCATTTTCAGTAGCGAGTGAGGGGCTGTCGCAAGTGAATTGTTTTTTGTATTCACTCTTGGGACATTCACCACCTGTTCATTTCCTCCTTCTTTAAGCCAGAGGAAGGCTTGGAGTCACTAGAAAAGCAGCAGCCTACTGGTATTACAGCCTGCAGCCATACAACCTCCAGCTGTGATCCCATAAACTGCGCGGGGTGAGGCTGGGTCACTACGTGGGCAGGCCACGGCGAGGGAAGTCCCCCCCCCGCAGCACGCGATGCTCGCCGTACGGTCGACCGAGGCGCTGCAGAGGAGGGCCCCCCCAGCCAGGCCTTGGGTCTGGGTACCTGCGAACACTCCGAACTGCCCCCACACAATCGGAAATTGCCAGCCAGGACCTAGCTGGCGCTAACGTCTCCTTTGTGCAGCCACTACCAAGCATG
>NW_008824932.1:4273142-4274883 GCF_000699105.1 Pygoscelis adeliae
CAGACGTACCACCCCGCTGCCTGTCAACCCAGCAAACTGCACACCTCCGAACGAAAACTCCTGCTTCCAAGTGTCCTTTACTGATTGCCTTCCTTGTTTCCCAGGGCCTGTCTGCACTGGTAAATACCTCTGCTTCCAGGTCTCCTGTTTCCACCCTGTTCCTCACGCACGACATAGCAGCAGGCACACTGAATTGGGAGGAACGGTGTACGTACCTAAAAGCTTCTCCATTTCTTTCAGGCCATTTAATAAGAGACACAACCCCTCTGCAAACCTTGTCTCCCTGATTCCCACACACGCTTTCTGCTTCTCAGTGATAGCTCCCGCTGGACGTGAAGCCGCTTGCAAATAGACATACAGCAACACTTACCGGGCCACACAGGACAGTCGCCTTCCCTGTCAGCCAGGCCCTGAAAGCTACACCCAGGTAAAACCTCTCCACAGCCAAGGGCTGCAGGCAGGAATGAGACCGTCCAGGCTGAGGCAGGGCTCGGCACACGTGTAACTAGGGTCCCCCCAGAAGGCAGCGGCTCCTTACCTGGCTTTTCCTCAGGCAGGATCTGCTGAGGAGGGGGCTCGGGGGGCAGCGGGAGCCCCTCTCCCGGGTAAGGGACATGGCCGCCGCCTGTCCTGCCCTGTCGGGCCGTGCTTCCGAACGCCGCGTGCCCGCCTGTCGCCACCGCCGAGGTGGCACTTACCTCCTTGTCCCTGCCTGGCGCAGCCGCAGCCCCTCAGGGTGGGCCGGGGCCCAGGCTGGGACGTGAAGTCCTGGTGGCTGAAAAGATGGTGGCTGGCAAGCTGCGGTGGGCTGCCTGTGGTGTCGAGGTAGGTTGGGGCGCCGGGCTGGGGTGTCAGTAGGGCCTGGGGATAGCCGGAAAGGCTTGTCCGGCTTGAAACCCGTTGAGGTACGGTGAGAGAGGAGTAGCCTGTGGGGCACGGAGCGGGGCTGCTCAGTACCGATGGAGGCTTCTCAGAGCTGGAGGCTTTGAGGGGAAACCCCAGGCGGGGCAGGTGCTGCGGTGGGCGCGACTCTGTGGGGACGCGGCCGGGGGTCCTCCAGCCAGTGTTTGCTGGAGCTGGCGTGCTGCGTGGTGGCATTACTATGTGCCTCCCAATTTACTCTGTCCTATTTGCTAAGTCTTACATTTAGAAAAGTAGTATGTTTAGGGGAGAGGAGCGGGAGGGGCTTGCAATTAAAAATCCCTGCACCCAGAGCAGCAGAATAGCACTGGTGCTGGGATAGCTTCACGTATGGAAATGCAAGCAGTTGCCACGTTACAGGAAGCACTTTTGCTGGTCCAAACTCTAACCTGTTTTTCTGGACTGTGGTTTTTGGTACCTTTTAGGATCAAAAGATTCGGTTTAGACGTTAGCAATGTCTTTTTGTTGGAAGAGACTCTACCCTCTTTCATGAGAAAAGATTTTGTGCCTGACGAGCATTCAGGGATCAATGTACTGCCTGTATACTGTCAACGTTATCACCTTTTTTTTGTGCGTGCTGCTCTGCCTTTTGCTGTTTTCCCCGCAGCACATCTTTGTTATTCCCTCTGCCTTTCAGTGTGTCGCATGAGTAGCAAGCAGCAGACCTGGAGCGCGGGCAGAGGGTGAAGGCCGAGGCGTGCCACCCAGAGCTGGAGCTTTGCTCTGAGGAACGGCCTCTTCTCGGCTGGCAGTGGCCTACAGCAGGGGACCCTGGAATGAGGTGTTAGCCGCTTTTGTGAAAGAGTGGCTCCGGTGGCCT
>NW_008824932.1:4274898-4277986 GCF_000699105.1 Pygoscelis adeliae
CTTTAACCGTGGTTTTTGCAATTTGTTAGTTTTCCTTGTAAGGCTGCAGAGTACCTGGGGGGTCTGGGCAACCTCACTGCTTATCGCTCTCTCTCCGGTGCCTCGAGAAGCCGTGGGAAGTCTGTGATATTATTGTCCTTTCAACTTGTTCTTCATGTGTCCTTGATACCCACATCTGTTTTTGCCAGGAAGGACATGATACCTAACAAGTTTAAAAAAACTAAAAAAAAAAAAAAACCCACCTTGTAAGGGGGAGTGGGTTATGTCTAGGTCTTTTTTCCTCCTCCTATCTGATTCTAACGGGCAGGAAAATGGTTTTCTATTGACTACAAAGGGAATTTGCATCATCCTGTGGGATGAAGCCAGATAATCAAGCTTTAAGGTGAGTTTGGACTAGAATTAGGGATTTGACCTTTTTTGAGAAAACAAAGTAAGAGCACAGCACCTACATTTCCTGGGTTGGAAGTAATTTCCTTATGTAAAGGTTTCTGTAAGGGAACATGTCTCCCAAGCCTCTTACAAGTCCAAACTTTTGCACTGCATTCACATCCCTGACGGTGACTTGCCTGGGAAGGATCCAAGATAGCTCTTTCTATGCTCTAATTCAGCTAAGTGCTTAAACAAACTGTTTCTAATCCTGTATTTATCATACTGACCTGAGGCCTTCATGGAGATGCTTAGTGAAAGCATTGCCAGTTTTCTACACTGTGCTTCCTTTTCAGTACTTCTGAACATCATGCTGTGTGTCTCTTGCCTCAGGTCTGTGAATTACTCATTGTAAACACCATTTCTCTGTCCATTTTTTCTCCCTTTGGTGCCCTGCCCTTCTTCTTTCCACTATTTCTCAAAGTCTGTGCTGCTATGTGTTACTGCGTTTTATAAAAAACAGCAGTGGCGATTGCTGGCTGAAATACGAGGTAAACCTTGATGAAAAGGGACCAGAAATCCAGACTGGAGTAAGACACCAAATTGGTTTGCTGTAGGTCACGCAGGTTTAATGAGGAAATTGTCCCTCCAATACAAAAAGAGCAGAACTGTACCATCTGGAGGGTGACATGCTAGTGAGCATGCATTTGTGCATTACGTTTAAATGGGAGTGGGAGAGCCTAAATGCACTATTTGGGGAGCCGCAGGGGGCCCAGTCCTCCCACCTCTCCGGATGCCGAGCTCCCTCTGGAAGCTGATGAGGGAGCATCTCGGAGAGCAGATCCTAACTGCGTGAATTCCTTTTTCCTGCCTTTTCTCTGACTTCACTATTTGGAAATTTCTGTTATTGCTTTTCATGCTGTGTCATAGACTTAGTGTCTGATGCTTCATGTCAAGGCCAAGTTCTCAGTCTTGGGAAGCTACCATCAAAAACAGGTGTGAAAAGCAGGTGAAAGGCTGGGGAGGGTGAGAAAATCAGAGGTGCTTTCTGTGGTTCAGCTGTGTTGTCTTTGTATTTATGAACACACCCATACCGTTTCTTTAAATCTGTAGCAGGAGGTGGGCAGGTTTGATGTGGGAGCAAGTGAGACTGAAATTCTGCAGTGAAAAAGAGGAACTCTGACTTCCCAGAGGAGGCTGTTTCTAAACTTGCTGTGTAAGCTTGATGTCTATGAGATGCTTTCTGGAGCTCAGGACCAGGAACCTTCTCAATTCTTGTTGCTCTTGAATCAATCATAATTGTGCCTCAAAAAATAGAAATTAGGGATAAGCTGGACACCTTTCATTACTGGAAAAATATTGGGAGAAAAAGAGGCTGGTTGGCGGTATTGTTCCATGGCTTTCCTGAATATTAAATTTCATTAAAGAGGATGCATGGTTTAGTGCTCTCAGGGTACAGTCCATGCCACTGGAGGAAAATTCTCCAGAGTAGTTTAAGGTGGGTTTTTTTAATTACTTTTTTTTTCCTGGCTCAGGAGGAATGGGGACAAAAAACAGGGAAGGATAGGGTCAGGTGTGTGAGGTCTCAAATACAAAGTGTGTACTGGCTGTATAAATCATAAATGGAAGAAACGTGTGCACTGAAACTAGAGATTTAAGATAAGGATGGTGAGTTTGAACAGGCTAGGAAGAGAGCCTAAAATTCAAGTCAGAGTTTCAAGGAGAGTCTTGGTAGCCAAAGAGTTGAACTTTTTTTTTTTTTTTTTTGAGGAGCTGTAACACAGATAGAAAGGCAGAGGGCTTAGGAGCAAGGCTTTGGCTGTTGGGCTGCAGTCTATTTCTGCAATTTTGTGTGTGGTGCTGTTGGCATAACTTCCTTGTTCAGCAGCTCAGGTCGAGATGCATTATGGATAAATGAAGATGAAGAGCTGGAGTTAAGAACTGAAAAGACCTTTGTTTCCTCAGAGACCACCCTTTAAAGGTTGATGAGGTTGGAGCCAAAGGCAGGACATAGGCAGGACCTGTGGAGCCAATACAGCTGTCAACTGAAGTAGTAACAGTTAAAGAATTAATTTCACTAGGTGAAACTGGCATTGTTCTCTCCAGTAAATTGCAAGTCACTGAAATGTTTTGGTAGTGCAGCCAGATTTATTTTCAGCATATGTTGTATATTTCTTCTGCAGTTTCTATTTTCCTTTCATGTTTGTACTGAGTTTCAAATGAGAAAACTAGTGTTCATTCTGAAGGAATAAAATTATTCAACATGTCTTCTAATTAATAATGACTAACCACGCTGTGTTAACTTTATACTTTATGTGGATGACATGCTAATGCAGTGTACTGTAACTGGTAATATATGGATCCATCAGACTACACTGACCCTTACAAGCTATCTAGCCATGTCTATCAGTAGAAAATGAAAAATAAATCATGCAAGAGTAACCCTTTTTCAGAGTTCAGGTGCAGAATATACTGTAGAGAGAGATATAGATTTGTAAAAAAGCCTTGCATTGATTAATTGCTTTTTCTTTGTTTATATAATACTGCCTCTTAACCAAGTTTCAGGAATACAGGAATATAACATTATTAACACATGCAATGTAAATGTTTTCTGTTGGACCCTTGTAGCTCCCTGAGTATGTGAAATACTTGACCTTTGTAGAGTAACATGCTTATGCTTTTCCAACTGGCAGATAAATGGTGAAGTGAAACTCAGGAATGC
>NW_008824932.1:4278012-4280822 GCF_000699105.1 Pygoscelis adeliae
TTTTTCCCGGCTTTTTGAAAGCCTGGAGGGGTGGAATGAATCTCTGCCCTGTGCTGCTTTCAATCTTTCATTCTGCTTGTGAGTTGGCATCCTCAGATTTTCTCCTCTTCTCAGTTGGAGAGCTTGCCAGTCTGTTGTTCCTGCATCCACTGTGAGTTATCCTCCCTAAAGTCCAATGACTGGAAGATTGGAAGTTGCTTACAGACACCTAGCAGCTCACAGTAAGAAGTGCTGCATTCTAGATCTGCATTTTGAACTTTTTCCTTTTTAGACAGATGTCATGGACTGACATATTTAGTTTCAGAACAGCCAAGTACTCCTTGTTTCCCACTTCATCCACTCTGATCCTTTACTGGATCTTTTTCAAGCTTATACAATCTTCCCTGGATTTTTGCTGCCTACTTAGCCTCTCTCGTAACAGCTGTAGTTACAGAACTCTGCTTTGGGACTTCTGAGGAAACATACAAGGTGTTGTATTCTTGAAGGTTGCATGAACTGACATAAACAGGGTGGTGTTATGAGCTGTACAAGCACTGTTTTTCCTCCGGAGATACAGATGACCCCTGTGCAATGGTTGACATCTACTAGCACAGGAAATAACATAATGTAAAGTCTTTTTGTGTTTCTAAGGGATAGTATTGGGAGTTTGAGGAGGCTTTTGCTGGGCAGGTGTAGTTTTCTTAAATCTGGCACTGGGAATACACGGTTTCTTACAATGGGACAGATAGAGCAAGAATAGCAAGTCAGTACACTTCCACCTATCTGTGTATGTTACTTTAAATTACAACTTGTTCTAAAGCCTTGTTTAAAGAAATATCAAAGTGTAATTTTCTTTTTTTGTTAGGTGTGCCCTGTTTTACATTACACAGCTGGTAAGATTAGGGGAGAAGCATTCTTGTCCTCATCAGAGACATCAGATAGGTATGGGAAGACAGGAGTTGTATTCTGTGCAGATGCATATCACTTCTGAAATCACGTATGCAGGCATCCTACTTGCAATAGGGATATGTTCATCTCTAATGAACATGGCTCTAAGGCTGCAATTAAAACTGTGACTTGTGTTCATTTCTATTAACCGCTTCAGCTGTGCTGTTGTTCCTAATAGGCAATAATACTTAAAATGACATTAGGAAATCTGAAGCATGCTGTATTTGCAGTTGTTTGCTTTAAAGTACATTTTGCTTCATTGTAAGTGTCCAATGTGATTCTTTGGGAGTCACTGCTGATAACGGAATGCTTAGAGCTGTTATGAAATAGGAGCTAATCAGTTTTAAGGAGCAGATTCATGGTGAGATAGTCAAATTTTTTCCTGTTCTGGCTAAATAAAGAAGTTTAATTTAGCGATAATGATCAAAAGAAGCATTTTGAAAAGATTTTTAAACTAAATGAACTTGGAAAAAAGCTGCTGAGAAGAAGTTCGTGTAAATTCTTTCATCTGTAAGGTTCAGAGCAACCTCTAGGTCAATCACTTTGCAGTAATTTGCAGAAATATAAATGCCTTAATTAAGCAAGTTTTAAATAAAAAGGGGAGCTAGAAATTGTTGGCTTTAATGTATTTACGCATCTATGCTTTTCAGCAGTTGGGGGGGAAAAGTGTGTTAATCTCAACTCAAAATGATATTTACAGAAATTTTGAGGATATAATGGCAAAATTTTGACAAATTCATCTGTTTCGTAACTGCTGCCACATGGTGTTAGCATCACTAGCTAACCTGATGGAAGCAGATAGTTTCTGAGGCAATTCAATCAATCCTTATGATTGTTATCAAATATAATGTTTTCAAGGGACTGTATTAGCCCAGATTGTACACTGATAGGGAAGCAATTGCCTAATGGAATATGTTGCACACATTTAGTAAGTGAAAGCAATGACCCCAGCTGGGACCGAGGTGTAAGTCAGATGTTTCAGGTGAGTGCTTTGTCTGTTAAATGAAGCCACTAAGAAATAGTACTACAGAGCATACAACTAGTTACTGTTTACAACTTCTATTTACTTGAAAAGATAAATACTCAAGAGTACTGTTCTGCCCAGATATTTTTTTTGATTGCTAGACTAGCTGAAAATACCCCCTTTCTCATTTCTCCTACCCCACAAACTGGCAAAGGTCCTGGGGTAATTGTGGAGGATGTCTGAGTCAAAAGCATGAGCCTAGATCTAGATATAAGAGTTCACATAGCAGCAAGATAACCAGGCTGCTAGTCTCGTGGCGTTTGTGAGAATATAAATGAATAGAGCTGTTGTGGGCGAACGTTTTCTTGTAAAACAAACAATCCTCCTCCCACTCCCCCCGCCCGAAGTTTGGAAGCAGCCTTTGCTGCAGATACAGGGTTTTGTAACCAGCATGGGCTATTGGACACAAACATTCACTGCCAGCTGTGCTACATACCTTCAATTGTTCATTGAAGTGCCATATTACAGGCAGCAAAGCAAATATTTGGACCTCTGCTGCGTCATCTCTGCAATGAGGAGCCAGATCATCCTGTTTTATGGTCCTATTTGACTCCATGTAAGCTAACAATATCATCGGAAATGTAATAGACTGGGTCTTCTCAAAATCTCTAATGATGCTGCGGGGATGTATAACTCAGTAGCCACAGTGAAGTGTAAACTGCATCCTTTCCTGTTCTGTTCATGTAGGTCTAAATCACATGCCCTGATTTGAATACATTTGAGATCTCTCCTGGTGTCTCTTTTTAAAGGACTCCGTGAAGCTTCCAAATTTCAACACCTGTTTCAGCAGTCAGCATGGATTTACTTGAGATCTAAATGTGACTCCAGAACAGTGATTTATTTTTCTGTATTGGGGGGG
>NW_008824932.1:4280852-4302613 GCF_000699105.1 Pygoscelis adeliae
GCAGGAAGGGAGGAGGAGGAAACTGCACTGCTTTATGGCTTCAGTCAGAAGAGGCTGATGTTGTGCCCTAGCCAGGTGGGGTCCTGCGCCTTTTCTTGGTTGAAGCTGGCCGAAGTCTATAGTTGACACAAGCCGCAGAAGTGCCATAGTTAACATAATTTCCAGTCACCTTTGATTTTCTATCTTGAAAGACCTCTCGTAACCGGGTTGAAAGCAGAAGGTTTTCAGTGCAAGGCTTGAACTCTCATCTCCCTGCTGTGATACCTTCACCCTCTTGCAGTTCATGGCCTTCAGGCCTCCACCACAGCAGTATCAAGCGATAGGCAGTGTGAGCGAGCCAAGTTTGTTGTCTCGTAAATCTTGCTTCTGGTTCTTGCCCAATGGAAAAATCAAAACTGTTTTTATGTTTGAGGCTTCTGCATGGGTGCCAGGTTGACTTAAATAGTCTGGTTATATACACAAATATAATTAATTGACTCCAGTGGGCTCTTGTCTCAATTCAAACAGTGTATACCCAGAGTTACTCCCTTCTGAAGAAAAGAAGTGATAGAAAATAAGTGCAGTATTTCCTTTTTTTATTATCCCAAATATGGTTTATAACTCTTAGAACTGCCAGCCCTGGCCTTGTCACTTCGTGTGTCCTCACCATCTGCTCAGGGTTCTGTTAGCGAAGAACTGAGGTTAACTGGTGCTTAATATCAATCGAACAGTAATAATGAAGGAAAAGCCATTACTAAGGCTGATGTGAATCAGTAGTAAAGCTATTGTGGCAACAGCTATTATTGCTGTTTACTTGGTTGTCTGGACCATTGGCTTCTGATATACAGTGGGCTATTTGTATAAAAGACCTATTTATAAGAATGGTAATTTCCCCTACAACATTAAAAAGGGAACCAGTGAGCAATGATGACACATCTGCCAGATTCACCCAAGCTCAGCCAGGTGATGCTGCATATAAGAGGAAAAAGGCAGATTAATGGTCAAATATAGAATGAGGAAAAATTGGGTAAGCAGCAGTACTGCTGAAAATACTCATTAGCAGATAGCAAACTGAATATAAAGCTTCAGTACCACGCTGCTGCCTGAAAAAGGCAAACCAATTGCTTTTGGGTGAATGAATAGGATCATCATATGAAAACATTGTTAAAGTCCTGGAAGTTCTCTTTTGGGAGCCATGGTTTGAGAAAGATGTAGACAAGAACTCTATCTCTCTCTGTTTTGTCGTTGTTCTCTTTTAGATAGCACAAGCTGTGAGAAGTTGAGGTGATTAATTTACAGTATGTGAAAGTTTGTTGTAAACAGAAGGATGACCTGTTATTCTCAGTCTCCAACTGAGAGCAGAGTAAGGAGTTGTGAGCTGAATTTTCAGGCTGGAGCAGGTTTCACGAGGGTCTGTTGTCCATCGTTGGAAGCCTTTAATGATAGGTTAAAAGCACCAGTGTGGTTGGATTATGTACCCCTCTCTTGACTTGGAGCAGGGCAATGGATGACGTATCTTTCCTAGGCTTATTTTCTGTGAATCGTGTAGCATGTGGAATCTTTTAAAGTGAAGATCTCAATGTTGAGCTGAATTGTTTGTGCAGGTTTTCAAATCTTAGCTATAATTTTATTAAAGTAGGCTTCAAGATTAAGAACCACCCTGGGTTTTGTCCCAAAGATTAGATCTCTGACACAAACAGAAAAAAACAGTCCAGATTTTGCATTGTCTCAACTTGGATTTCTGGCTTCATTGCCTGAGCAGATGGGATCAGTCCCATCTCAGTATGCTGCAAGGAGAATAATGATGATTGCAACTGTCTGTTGAGGTACTCGGAATATTTCTCATTCAGGGCTTAAATTAGTTTCAAATTGTTTGTAAAATTAGTGCATGTTATGCTTATGTACAGCTGAAGGCATGTTGTTTGAATGAGCAAGAAGATTTGATCCTACATATTTGTTGTTATGTTTTTTCCAACTCAGCAAGTATGAATGGAATAAATCCTGGCCTATTAAAATCTGGAAAGTATGCACACTGACTTCAGGTGCACCAGGATTTCCAAGTCCCTTCCTCCCCCACATAAATGCTAAAATCTTGCAAGCTAAACTTAGTCCAAGGCGTTTTTATTTTTTTTTAAAGCTGGGAAGATCTATAAACTCTTAAAATAGCAACTTCTTTTGGTACTGATGACACAGTAGTTGCACTGATATTGTTGCTGTGAAGTCTAAGATATTTTTAGGAGAAAAGTTACTAGAATTTGTTTATTTTTACTTTCTGTAAGTGTTTCAACAGAAATAAGAGTTTGTCGATTTCAGCATGGTAACGGAAATATAGGACTTTTGTTCTCTTTCTAAACAGAACTCTGCCATAATATCCAGAAATACTTCCCATTAATCATTTTGTTAAGGCTTTGCCAGCATGTAAATCTTGCCACAACTGGAAAAAATCAGTACCCAAAATGAAATGGAAGTCAGAAGCACCATAATAGCAATATCGATGTGTTGAGCATTCAAAATGCTGAGCTTTTGTCAAAGGTCTAAAAAGCAGGTTGGCCAGCAAATGAGCTGGTGTGCCAGGCTGCCGCTGAAGAGCCCTGACAAAAGTAGCTTGCTGCTTGATTAAATTGGTACAGCACAAAAATGGGTGGAGAACAGAAAAGCTGGTTTTTGTGTCTGTCCGCAGAGCCCAGATGCTCACCTCCTTTGTTGCACAGGGCTGTTAGCACGCTTTTGTATGGGGTGGCGACGGAGCTGGGGAACGCCACGGCGAGAGAATGGGAAGTGCCCGAGAGGAGCGATGCAGCCTCTGCCCCTCTATGGAGTAGGAGGAGATGTTATGGACCAAGCCCCTTCAAAAGCATGGCTTGAGTTGGATGTCTTTTTTTCCTTGGAAATACTGAGCACTGCACAATCACCAGAGCCACCTTCTGGGTCCATAATTTGGTCTTTAAGGATCAGGGATCCAGCTGAGCAGAATACTGCAGTTTTTCCCTTGCCTCCTAATCCCTTCTAAATCGTTACAGCCTTAAATGTTTGAAACTCGTGTTCAATCTGGACAAAAATACATCCTTTTAAGTATTCATCTGGTTTTTCATGGAGTGAGTTTTGTTTTGCTGTGCTGCAGCTTATTTCAGTCCTTCCTCAATGATCAGCGTAAGCTGCGACTGTCTCTTTGCTTTGGGTTTCTGCGGCACCAAGCACAGTGCAAGCACTGTATTCAGCATCACACCTTGGATGACACTAAAAAGCAAATACTATGCATGTGTGTGAGCAATGGTTTTCATTTCTTCTCAGTACATATTAAATTTCATACATGCTCTGATACCTTAGTAGTAACCTCTTTGCAAAGTTCTATATGGAAATACTTACTGAAAGAATATTTCTATTTTTTTGTCCTCTCACCTGATGCCTTTTTGAGAGAAGAGGCACAGTCACAGTGCTTAGATTGCAGTGGGAGATTGTAAGAACCTAGAAGGCTTGCTAGGCACCCAGTGTTGGTGTTTGGAAGAGTTTTTAAAAATCTCTAGGTGCCTACATTTCCACTTACAAGCTTAGTGTTTCTTAAGCATTTTCTAGGGTGGTGGCTAGTAAAATAGTAAGAAAGAGCAATCTGTGGAGTAAAAAAAAAAACCACAACCAAAAAACCCCCTCCCAAACCCACCAAATATCTGTTTTTCTAGTAAATGCAAAAACTGGCCAGAACTTCTGTTGCTCTTGACCAGGACTGAATTGGAAGTAACAGCTTGGTGTTGAAAGCATTTATATCTTATTACTTGACCCTTGAGTTGTGCAGTTCTTCTGCCATCAGGGTTTCACAGAAGCAAACCTTCCAAAGCAAATAAATAAATAAAATCCCAACTGACAAGCTAATATAAATGGTATGAAACAGAAGGGTAAATGGGGAAAAAAAAGACTGATTTGACATAAACAAATTAGAGCTGTTGACAGTGTGGGTGATTTTGAGAAGTGCAGTTCCATTAAATTCACAGATACGAATCCTGACAAATAACAAGCCATGGTAATTTATATAAACAAGGAAAGGAAATAATGAGTGGATGTGGAAATCTAACAAGAATTTGGTTGTTAGTACAGCACAAAACATTGTGGCAGTACAGATAGCAAGAACCGAGAGCCCTTGCTGTGATGAGGCAGTGCTAACGTGCAGCGCTCCACTGGAAATGGTCACAACACCAGTGTGAGAAGGTTGGAGGAATGATTGCAGTTCTCTGCCTTTCACACTTATATCAAAAATATAATATTTTACACATTAAATTGCACATTTAATCAGCATGGTTAGATTGTAAAGTCACATAAAAACAGGTCTCTTGGTGCTGTGCTATAGAGTAAAGTTTGGGTGCAGATGTCTCCAAGGCCAATTCAAGGTAGCAGATCCCCTGCACTGTACAAGCGGTAGGTCTGTGGTTTGTTCATCGCCTGGAACTCCTTTTCATTCATCTGACACTTTATCTGCTTTATGCTGAAGTTTCCGTGCGGGTATGCGGTGCTTGTTCAGTGTGAATGGTCAATATCACATACAACCCACTGCTCCCTGCAGGCACCTCATGAAGTTCATACCCCTCTGTTCTTATTTTAGAAAGAGCTTCTTTTCACCTGCAATTGGGGGTTCTTAATGGACAAACCTATTAAAAATTCAAAGCACTGTATTTAGATAAAAGCTGTTAATTATAAATGTTCAGCCATATGGCCATTAAGACTAACATTTAGTAGGATAAAGGGGGAATGAATATTTTAGATAATAAAGAACTGTTTTAGAAAATAGAAACTTTCTTGATGTTATGTTTCATGTAGGTTTAACAATGGAGTGGTGGTTGGTAGCCTGCAGTGGTTCACACTAAAGAACTTGGTTTTCTTTTCTTTTATATTTTTAATGCCTTGCTATTGAAGAGTGTCTATTAAAAAAAAAAGCCACAAAAGAAATGCCTCAAGGAAAGCCAGATGGCTGAATATTGGCATCTGAAATGAAAATAAAATATTCAGCCATACATATGTGCCTTAAATACTTAGCTGCAGTCCTTTGTTTATGAGCCAGACTCTCTTCTCTATTGCTTTTGCACTGGTAACTTTGAACTTGTTTTGCATATGTTTTAGTAGATCAAAGTTGAGCAAAAATGTGGTTAAGGAAATTTTTGTGCTTACTGGTTCTAGCCCCAAATCAAAGATACAAGGTCAGGTTTTGGCCAGGTATCATACCCTGAAGCAGCGGAGGTTATTTTGAGCAGGAGAAGAAATGAGTTTGTTTCTGTATTGGTACCTCAGTCTGGCAGGTTTTTTAAAGCTCTTAATGTGGACAGGGATATCGTTAGCAACTTTTTGAATGTGTCGCAGCGTTTTCTGATAACACTGCTGTTGTATGTAGTTTTGCTCGTAGTGAGAATCTTTCAACTTCATCTGTAGCGATGGCGTCCTCATTGCCTAGAACCATGTTGTGCAAAATGAGCAACAGTTCAGGAAAGCATGTGTGTAGATAAGCAGACACCACCACCACCAACTGAAAAGCATAGTGGAGACATGAAAACTCAGTTCTACAGCAGCCCAGCCAACTCCTGGAGCAATCTACAAAATTCCCAGCAGGTATCCAGCATTTTTTCATCTGATACAATGGTAATCCTTTTAGGTATTGTTACTGCATTGCCAACCTCCTGCTTTGGTGGAAAAAATTCCTTTTAACATTTCCTGTACTTTCTTGTTTCAATAGTCAGGACACACATTTGAAGGCAGTGATTGAAGACTAGGGTAGCATCAATTACTGCCATGAAAAATGCAATTTTGGAAAATGTGTCTATCAGATACCCAGTGTAGTGAGCAGTGCCTAAACAGTACCTGCCATTTCCTTTGTCTTGGTTCAAAAGGCCCGTGATAGAAATGTGAATGGTGTATGTTTCTCTGAGTTGGGTGAGAAAGCTGAAGAGATTACACTTCGTTCCAGTCAGACCCGTTTACTTTTTTCTTATCTCTATCTCAGTTCGGAGATGAAGCTATGAGCTTTTTTTTTTGTGTAGTCCTAGCCTGGACTTGCTTGCAGAGTCACTTTGCTACTGTCAGAAACTTGTCACTCCTTCTTGTCTTGAGACTAATAAATAAGTTTAAAGTACCAAACTGTTGGCACTTGAGATTCAAAATGTGGGAAGAAAATTATATGGTGTAAATTAAAACTGGCATGGATTACTGTTGCGTGTCCCTCTGCACAGCCTCTTTAAGGCTTTCTTACCACCCTCATCTTTTAGCCCATCTGCTCAAGAGTGCTATGAACTTTTGTGGCATGTGAGACAGCGTAAATACCGTTTTGGCAAGTCACTGTATCTAAGGAAGGCTGTGAGTGGGTGCAGCTCTATATACCTTGCTCCTGTTGATGTAGAGAGCAAAGAAGGCATGATCAGAAATGAGATGTGGCGGGGGCTGGACTGGTGGCTTTCCATCAGGTCTTCACTGTCAGAGTTGCTGCCTACAGCAATATATTTATAGAGCAGTTATATATTGCAGCAATGCTAGATGCCACTTTGGGTCCGAAAGAAGATCGGGAGAGTAAAAAATGGATTAAGGTTTATTGTAAAATTGCTAAATCTGTGTGAAGATGTGCAAGATCTGATTCTTGTTCTTCAGTACAGGGATGATTCACAACTCTGAGAAAGTATTAGGGAAGAAAGGGGCCTGTCTAACAGCTTTAGAGTTATGCCTCAAATAGATAAAGGGTTATAAAAATCTTTCAATTTTGAAACTACTTTTAAATCAGCACAAACAGAGTTTTCTCTAGCTCTTAGTTCTTAACCTGCTGCTAGTTGTCTCGCCCAGCAGCAGTAGTCAGCAGAGATTTCCAGAAGTGTTCTGTATTCACAAATGCCACTCGTCCAGTAACTGAACGGCTAGTTCAGAGTCCAGGTTTGTATCTGGCACCTGACCGACAGAAACACCTAGCACAAGATCAGACATCTGAACTACAGAAAACCTAAGTCAAGTTTGAAATATTAACGAATAGCAGAATTATACATGCATAGACACAGAATATTTTAGAAGTGTTCAAATATTGGTAGTGTTTAATAACTGAGACTTAATTAATCCGCTAGACACTTTGATCTAGTCTGGTTACTCAAAACCTCCAGCTGCAGAAGCCATGTAAAATTCCTGAATATATAAAAGTAAAATGAAAAAGACTGGAGTCTGCTGTTGGGGCGACAGAAGATAACTTAAACAAAAGCTGTTGTTAGAGATGTTACGACAGGTTAGGGAAACAGTACTACACATACTTGAAGTGCTATAGATAGTTAGATTAGGTGCCCTCTGAGCAACTACTCCAAATAATAAACAACAACTGTTTGTCCAAGGAATCTGAAGCCTCTTGGGTGAAGGCAGTGATTTGCGATAACTTTGTCCCACAGCTAAGGTCTTGTTTCTGGGATGGCAAGTTTCAGTTCTGAAGGGCCTTTCCTGAATCCAGTAAAAGCAGCTGTGGATCTCAGACAAGCTTAGAGTAGATTGGTTTCTGTAGGAATCATTGTAATCCTAATGTTAGCAGTGATCATGCTACCTTTCATCATGAGTGCTTGTACTCTGCATGAGGTGTAGCACAGTGCCTGTGCTAGCAGCCGCATCCTTCACTCTATCCCTTTTAATTTAAGAGTTTCCCCAAGGGATCTGCTGGAAGAGTAGTTCTTCCTACCTAGCCTATCACAAAAAACCTGACCAAAACCTGGGTCCAGCAGGGAGACCCCCTCACTTTCCTAGTGGTAGCCTTTCTTTCTTCCAAGCCTCTGCAATTTGTTCCACAACAAGAGTGAGAAATCTCCAGGAGATTGGTGGTTGTTAGGAATGTCTTGCTGTTCCTTAGGTTTTGGTTTATTGTACAAATGAAGGAGAACCTCAGGAGGTTATCTGCAAGATCAGCAGTGGAGATCTTGCGTCATGTAGAGAATTGTATTCCAACCTACACACTTGTGCTCCTCATGCAATATGCGGTTAAGGCATGAGTGGGTCTCTGAGGGCTGAGCAAGGTGGTCAGGCTCATCAGAAACAAAGCTTAAGGTGGGGCTCCCAGGATTTTGCACATGGTAGAAAACACTTGGCTTTGTGCTGGAGTGCAGAGGGACATGTGTCACGTCCCTGTTAGGGTGCCTGTGAGATGATTGTCGTATGCCTGTATGTCTACAAGGGGGTTCAGGATGTTATAATGGATATTCCAATCGTGCATTATTGTTCAGAGGGAAGCAAGCTTGGTGGGAAATCCATAGCAGAGAAAGGATTTCTGTGCTCTTCAGGTGAGTCAACGCTATCATGATCCATACAAGTTGATTTGGGCCAGTCACGTTAAACTGCTTACTGTGCTTATGGGGCAGAGTATGGTAGTAATGCCACATCAAACACCAATGTCCGTATATCGTCCCATGTATTGCTTTTTAAGTGGCTAGTGTAGTACTTGAGTACATCATACTGACCAGCAGTAGAATAAAAGGGGCTTTCTTGAGTTGGTTGGTAGTATTTCTGCATGAATCCATCATGTAATTTTCAGTTAATTCCCACTGCTCAAGTTTAATCTAGATGCAGAGGTTTTTGCTGTATTCCTCCATTTGTTGAGATCATTTTTGGGGAATCCTCTTACATTCTCATTTATATTTGTAAAACCCTTCCACTTTAGCAGATGGAAATGTATTCAATGACTCTATCTTATTTAATGTGAAAGTCAAGCTATTTCAAAGCACGTGTCCCTTGTTATTTGGAATGACATATTTGTAACCATAAAAATTTGGAGCTGGACGCATAATCTGCACTGGTTACGTTAACCTTTGTCATGCTGACCTTCATCAGCTAGAGATCAGGAAACAGTCAAGTCTGTTTTCAATCCTTTGTGTCACTCTCCAGTTAATTTGTTTTAAATTGTACAGCAACATTTACTGTTTAAACAAAAATCCCTTAGCCCATGTCTGTCTATATTGCCTTTTTTCTCCTCCCTTGAAGCTATTTGCAATTAAACCTCAGTAAAATATGAAGCATCAGAAATGTTAAATTATCTTGGCAATGAAGAGGCATGAAACAGATGAATAATGGGAAGCAGAAGATAAGCAGTAATGCCACTTTCATTCTGGAGTGCCTATTCTGGCAGAGAGTTCACATCACCTTTTACTATTTCATATCCTATTTATGAGCCGCAGGAATGATTAAGGAAAAAATCCCACCAAAGAACAGTCCTGAGATTTGTTTAAATTAGGGAAATGAGAAACTTCAAGGCCTCTCTTGCTAAAAGATTAAGAAATATCTATCTGAGATTGCCAGTGCACTTTAACTTAGAGAAGTGTGGGGATAAAGGAAGGAGAAGGGGGACTCTCATGTATTTCTCTTGGATGTGCCCATTTTGACCAGTGCATGAGTCTAGCAGATACAACATTGTAAACTGCTTCCTTTTTGTCTTCACGCATGCTGGCCTGGGAGAACATGGGTAATGTACCTTTGTGATAAATGTAAAAGCAAAGCTTCGTGAACAATGAACACAAGATCACAAGGGTCTGGAAACTTCCCATGCAGCTTTCTTAGCCCTCGTATTATTTTTCTATGCAAGAAAAACATGTTGGAGCTATAAAACTCAGTGGACCTGTTTCTCTTCTTGTTTACATCAGTTTTACAGGGATGTCTCTCCTTTGCTTTCAGTGAAATTTGCTGATCATTTTCACTACTGTGAGAAATTTGAGTCCTGTGGTGTTTGGCAACTTTACAAAGGCTCACAAAATTCTCTGTTTTGTCTGGATCCTAGACAAAGATCCTAGCTGCTATTTTGGGGGTGCTCCTATACATGAATATGTGGTGGTGTTCATTTTGTGCTGTTTACTTAGCCTTGTTTTTAACAATCTGGAAAGCAGGAATAAAAATCCTATTAAATATTTCTGCATGGCGTGCTGAAGGGGCAAGTTTGCATAAGTCAGCGTGGACAGAGAAGCAGTGAGAAATGCGGAGGCATTAGATCTGACTTCTCAACACTCTGGACAATTGGGGTAGTGCAGAGATACTCAGCAAAACTTTCTGGAGGACAAACAATCTAAAGGTATAGTATAAAGGACTGAAAGCAACAGGGTAGTCTTATGCAGAGAAGAATGTAGTCACTTGAAAAGCTCCTCGAGGTGTTTGAAGGATGTAGCACAACGCTGATCAGTCGTGCGGAGTGCTGAAACTTGATGTCATCCTCTTGCCACCAGTTAAGCATGGCATGGGATTAGCTTTGTGTCTTTATTCTTTACAGCATGCTGTGGGATTGAAGAGATAATCAGGACTTAGTGTGATCCAAGTACCATGTTTACTGTGTATGGCTATAGAGCAGTCCAGAATGTTTCTGGTGATCTTTGTAATAGAAGAGATGGGAGCCCTAAAAAGAGTCCCTTAAATAGTGTGGTAGTATGCCTGATAATTTGTCATGGACCCTAAAGCTGGTGTTTCAAGGATCTGAGTTCCCCTCTTGCTTGCCACTAACCTGGCAGGTTTCTACTGCAGTTTCATATCGCCTCAAAAGCTCTTCAGCTTGACAAGCTGGTATCTTCTGATTTTAAGAATGCTTTGTCAGAACATCTCCGAGCAACTCTTCAGCAATATTCACAACAGCAGCCTGTCAGAGGACTTGCAGGGAGCGTTAACTAAGGTATTCAAAGCTGAAAAGAAACTTAGATAATAAAATGAATCTGCAGTTGTTTTTCATCACATTTCTTTTTTGTGTGTAATCAACTTGTATGCTATGGAGCCTTTAAACAATATCAGCTCTTCATATTTGTTCTCTATACTGCACTAGGGAAAGCAGGCTCTCTGTGGTATGTTGGAAGCCCACAATGTAATTATTCAAGTAGAAAAAAAAACCTTGATACATTGAGAAGCCCACTCTGGGGGGACTGCGGCAGACCCTATGGAAATAGCCTTAATTCCTCGGGAAATGGGTTTGTAGCATCAACTTCATCATCCTAGAAGAACACATAGTGTTGATTTTCTGGAGAGATCTACCCATTTGGATGGGTAACATAGGTAGTGTTGACCCATGAGTGTAACTGCTTGCAGTAATATACTACAGGATGTAAAGGAAAACCGCTTGCAATTCTGCTCCTCTCACACACCTAAATAAGACTGTTTAATCCAGTTCTCAGCAAAGCTGTCTCAGTGACAGTACCTCAAATTCAGTACACCCTGGACAAAGTTCTATGTGTCCAAGTCACCCATTTTTCTAGTAACTCTAAAGGAGAGCATTTCCCCTAAAGGGAGAGGCAAATGGTGAATAATTTGAGAATAGGTATGCTGGGTAGGGAGGAACGACATTGTTCAAGGAGGTTGTGAAAGAGGAATTGCGCTGTAAACATTTTTCACCTTTATAAAGCCAAAGGAAAATAACAAATTCAGTGCCCGTTGCCACCTTGTTTGCACAGCTTACAGTAGGGCGATGACTCTTGAATTTTCCATGCCCAGGAAGGCTTTTTTATTTTGACTGCATGTTATAGTTTAAGTAACTAGAATATAGGAGATCTGTGTAATGGAACCTTCTTAAGAGCTATGCCACTGCTGTTAGAATAGAAGCAAAATCTTCCCCCCCTCTCTCCCTCTTCTCTTTTTTAGAAGAGAATTCTGGCAAAACATCCATTTGTTTAAAGTTCTCTTTGGTCACTAGAAAGCCTTGAAATTGTACTAATATGAGATTCTCCTGATAGCGGAGGAAAAAGCATTGCCATTACATTCCTGCAAAATGGGTAAGTTAGAATGACATTTCCGTGAAGAAAAGCATACTCTGAGTGTTGAATCAGAGTTGATCTATGTAGATCTGTAGGTAGAGGCACGCGATGCCATTTGTTTTGAAAGGATTTTGAATGTTTAATCTAGATAATAAAAGGACTAAACTTTTGGGCTGTGCTGCTTATTTAATCATTGGTTTTGATCTCTAAGTAGTCCAAAATGGTTAATGGCACCTGAGAATAAAAAGTGCAGAAATGCCTGTAACTTCTGCCCACTGCTCCAGTTGCCATCTTTATTTTACATGAAAGATGTCCCTCGGACATGGTTTTATCCTGCTCAAGAGATTTTCCTGGCTTCCTGTGCCTCACTTAAGTTGGATCTAATTGCATTTTTAATTAGATGCTTTTTCAGTTGGAAAAAAGTTGATTTACAGAAGCCAAAACATTTTGGGGGGAAATGTGCTGATTTGTAATTTCTTTCATCAGGGTGACTGTCTGGCTTTCAAAAAAGATTCTATTTTGGGTCTTAGAAACCAGAAATAAGTTCAGGCAAACCACAAGTCTACTTCACGTGCTTCCTTTTGATCCTCTTTCCCAGGGATTACAGAAAGGATTAATTATTTAAGGTTAACATTTAATCTTTGAAATGTCTTATTGCTGTGTTTGGGTGACAGGATCTATTTTGCTATGGGGTCATCTGTCGAGTCTCAGGTCAACAAATACTCCAAATTGTGCTTTCCCAGCCTTCTCCCCTACCCTTCCAGGGCAGAAGCTTAATCTTTTCTTTCCTCTTACAAGTTGCGTATAAAGAACGGTGGGGAAAACTGAGTCAAGCGTGCAATAACACAAACTCTGCATTTCACTTCCTGCCTGTTAGCACACTCCTTCCGGAAATGTTGGCGTCTCCTCTCGTACACTTCTTTTAGAAAGAAAGAGTGAGATAATGGTAGGGCCATTTCCCACTTAACAAGTTTCCCATATGGAATTGCTCATTGATCTGATTCTGTTTGGTGCCCCCTTAACATTCACTTGTCCTTTGACTTGTCCTCGCAAATAAGGTCGTGTTGCAATTTCTTCATACCTGGATGGGTAACAACAGTTGCATCAAATTTTTATTCTTAATGCCACCTGCGGTTTAGTCATCCCACACTCAAACAAATAAAATGCCACTGATAGCAGGAAAAAGTCTGAATCCCATTCAGAGTTTATCGCTGGCTCTATGCATGATGGAGCCAATATAAAGGTCTCTTTTTTTTTCTTTCCTTCCCTCCAGCCCTCCTCCTTCCATAGCCTATGTCTTAGTTGTTTTGTAGGTTTTTGCTTTCAAATATTTCCAGAAAATAAGATTAACTGGTCTTTAATGTGTAAACTCAATGCAGACAAGGTTGTTCCTGTTTATTTCTCATGTTTACCCTGAAACAATGCTAGACACACCATTATTGACATTATGTGTAATGCTGAGTATTTATTAAAAAAAATAATTCACTGTTCTTATTAGTATGGCTGGGCAAAAAGCTAGTCAGTGTTTTGGGGCTGTTCTACAGACAGATGATTGTTTTACAGAAAGACGTAATTCTGTGGTTGGCTTTTAGTGGTGCCAGGCCCATTTTCCAGGAAATTGAGGACGTTCAGTTTTACAGGAGTCTTACATTGGAACATGTGAACTGTAACTTCCATTGCACTGTTGCTTATTATTTTCTGGATGGGATTAGTTTAGCAAGTACATGATGCAGTTTAGATGATAAAGAAGAACGCTTTAATGTTGAAGATACATCACAAATAATAAACTATTAAATATGGATAGAGCAAATTTGGTATTACAAATGTACAAAAGGCCTCATCTTACAAACAGTTCTGTCTGTTTCTGACTTCACAAACTGGAGGAGCCTCATGAATTCAAGGAACTGTAAATTCAACCAGGCTCTAAAACTAAGGACATCTTTGCAGGGCTGCCAGAAAGCATTATTTCTAGCACTTATGTATGTGGTGGCATTGGTTTGTGTGCCTATAGACTGAGTATGAAAAACGTAGTTTTTTCCAACTGGTATTTTATCAGCTGTAATATATAAAATGTGAGTCATTTTCAGTCGGTCTTTAATGAGTTTGCAAACAGTAATTCCAAACAAAAGCCAGTCGCACCGTATTAAACACTTAACTCTGGTGAGCAGAGTGCAGTTTTTATTTCTGAAGGGGTAGTCTGTGTACAAGATATTTAATTAGTTTTCATCAGAGCTGTGGATCCTCTATTTGAGGATTATAAACAAGCCAGGAAAACCTGGCGTAGCTGAATTGCTGTGTGTAAGCTCAGTGCTCAAAATGGTACCAAGGTACATATAGACACCAAACAATACCATCACAAATTGTGGTGAAAATAAGGGTTAAATTATAGCTTAGGATTCATGTTGTATACCTCTCCCTCTTTCCATCCGGGTATTGGTTACAGAGTTCTTATTCTCCCTAGTATGCCAGCGCTTAACTCAGGATGGTTGATGATGAGCGTACTATAAAATGCTTAAGTGTATTTTGAGAGTTGAAAGGACTAACAAATGCAATATATATGAATGTGATACATTTGTAATGAATTTGACACACAAAAAAATACATTACTGTAGTGTGGAGAATGTGGCTTGACCATAAGGATGCCAGGGGATCTTAAGCTGTTAAGGCTGAAGCTTTGTCCTTAATTCACCCTGTCACTTCTAGGTGCTACAGTACATGGCACCAAATGTAACCCACTGTCTCACATCTAGTGTGAAAAAAGGATGGTATAATGTGAAGTATATTGGGCAAAAGGAATCTGCTGTGAAAAGAGCTTCACTCTGCAATTTTCACAGTGTATATTTAGGATGGGTCTTTGCAGTTACTTGGGTTTTTTTGTACATAAAGTATTTGTAACACTGAAAAAAAATTTGTCCTGCAAAATTATTCAGTGTAGTTGGAGTACAGAGTATTTAGAATGATACATTAGAAAACAGGTACTTAGGAGAATGTAATGGCTGAAGATAACAGAGAAATCTGTTTTTTGCCTCATTTGAGCTGTGTATATGTATTGTGTAAATCCATAGAGGTATATTCAAGGTGATTAGCTAGGATTTAGTTCTGTGTGGGAGCGGGGGGGAAAAGGTCTAATGGAAATGTTGACAGACCATTAACTAGAGTATCACTAATGGGCGCTATAATAGATAGAGATATTTTTAATTGTAAAGGGGTTAATTGGTATTCCTCATTTGCATTCCTTTCTTCCTGAGTGGTGGCAATTTGAGCTCATCTGTTGATAGGAATGGCTATTATACTGAGAGACTATAAAGGATCACCATATTTTCTCCAAGAAAATAAGCAGGAGGGAAAACCAGAAATATGTTAACTGACATATGATGATTAGCCAGCTATAGCTGCGGAGAAAACTGATCTTCCTAAGAGTTTATTTAGGGAGTGCCTGTGGGAAATTATTGTTTCCATAGTAATTAGAAGACTCTGATTTTTTTTCTAATTGCTTTATATCTGAGCATGGAAAAAATAGCTCACTTTGACCAAAGTGTTTACCATGACTTACATGTTGTTGCAAACTTCAACCCTTTTCTCTGTGGAGACAAGGATTTTCTGAACGTAAGAGAAACTACTGCTCTTTCCTTTTGCTCAGTCTGAGGTGGTGAGGTAAGTATTTACACAGCCTATATCTAGACACCCAGACACCTAAAATGAGGCTTATTTCCCGAAATTGATGGGAATAAATTTGGCTTCTGCTCCCTGTTTCCCTTGTGGAAGCTTAGTTGGTCCATGACCAGAGGAACTGTTCAGCTGATGCCAACCGAGGCTACCAGGTTACCTCTTGCCTTGTCACCAGCCTGTTTGGTTGATAAGGTTCTTCCCCCCATGCTTTTTAACCTTGGGTCACTGTGCAGGGTTTAAGTCAGGAGCGGCTAATGAGGGCTGGGGAACCCTGGCCACGTGCTGCCAGGGCAAGCTGCTGGCAGTGACTTCTGACTGTGAGACAGCCAGTCTCCATTGTCCGCCCACAGCTCTCCACCCTTGGATTGGGCTCCAGGGGCTGATGATCTCCTAACACTGGCTACCTGTGGACCATAAGGGAGCTTAGAGCCTACCCAGTAGCTTACATGGTTACTGCCTCTGAGTGTGACTCGCTGATTTGGATGATGTGAACAGCACGAGGTAACTAGCCACCCTCGCCACTTAAAATCCCCCATACGAAGCCTTCCTCTTCCACCAAAGGTCACTGTTTCTTCAGCTCTAGAGTTAATGAGACAATCTCTGTCTCATTAAGAAAAGCAAACAAACAAACACACACACATCCATACCCTGTTTCTTCTTTGGCTTGACATCACCTTCCCTGCATTCTTGAATTTCTTTCCTTTTTTTGCTTATTGCTCCTCCATTTTTTCCCCTAGCCTTCACTGAGCTGCGCATGCTCTCTCTAGGGGTCTAACAGCTTTTTCATCCAAACTTCACTTGTCCTTCTGTCCAGTCCTGAAGTGTGTAGCAACAAATATTTCATGCAGATTTTTATTGAGTACTGAAAACAAACACACTTGAAAAATACATTGTATAGTTGCATTGTTACAAAGCTTACATATATTTTACTGAACAAATAGCATCTTTTAGTTTCTTTATAAAGTTAATTCCTTAAAGAATTTAGCCAACAGCAGCTTACTCTTAAATATCATCTTAGTATACATAGTACAACTACATTATTTAATAGAGGAATTTGCCAATCCTGAAGTAAAACCTGCAATTTCTTTTCTGAGTCCTTCCAGTCTTTCAGTATTTACCATGCCTTTATTTAGTGGCCCAGACACTTTTTTGGTGAAAGTGAGCAACTCTGATTTTCTCCATCTTTGCCCATTTCCTGACTAGATGGGACTGACTTATCTGTAGTGCTGGGAAAAAATTGCAGATTATATTAATGAGTGCAAATAGGAGACTTCAAACCTCAAAGTTTCTCAACTCCCATTCCCAGACCTCTTGCTCTAGACTTCATCGTGGGTCGCTTTTACAGATTTTGTGCTCTGTGGGCTTCCAGGCACTTTGGTTTTGTGTGGTGCTTTTTTTTTTTGCAGAGTTCAGAAATGCCGTGGAGCTCACTGGAGCTCCTTGTTCACAGCTGAGACTCTGAGTAGCTCGGATGAAAGCAAGAAGTTGGCTGCTCCTGAATGAGACCCCACTGGCCTGCCTTCCATCTGCTAGGCTGTGCTGGCTCTCTGCTGCCCGCTGATTACATAGGCAGGGTGGTCCTCTCACAAGTAGTAACATCCATGTGGTGCCAAAATCCCAGGCTAGTTCTCAGCTTGCTCGGTTTCCCAATCTGCTTCGCCACACGGCCAAGCAGCATTTGTGCCAGCATAAGGCCAGAGGAATAGCTGGGGGTGGGAGGAAAGCAGAGCTGCATTCTTGATTCTGTTTTTTTAGCTGCAGTGCTGGCTTACACAAATTTGAAATGCCTGGAGATTGTCAAGTGCTCTGGTAAAGCACTTTGCAACTTACATACATGGTCACATTTGTATACTGTGTACGTGCCCTTCTCTGCCTGCCTTGAAGTAATCAAGTGGTTGCATGTGGTTGTCAGTTGTTGTTGTTGTGGAGTTTCTAGGGCAGGGAGGACTGCCTGTCAGCTCCCCGACTGCCTGCAGGATTTTCTTTGCTCCTGTAGGCTTCAGCAGGCCAAGTCTCAGTGCAACAGCTTTGGTATGTGTGCTGCTTGGGCACTGGAGTCATTCAGATAGAAGCTTAAAGCACACTAGTGTCTGTAGCATAAGGACTTTTCACTTTAAAAGTCACCGACCACTTTGGCAGGGGTACCATTCTCACGCTGTGAAGTGCCCTCTGCATTGTGTAGTGCAAGGAAGTGATTTGGTTGAAAAGAACACCCTCCTCTTTGTTTTTTTGGATTCCGCCTCGTTCCCACCCAAAATTATTTCTGTTCTGGATCATTTCCATGACCCAGTTCCCTGCAAGGGCACACAAATGGGAATGAGTGGCAGGGTGGGAGGGTGACAAGCAAGCTTAAACCGCCTTGCCTTCATACTCCATAGGCTAAAGAGTGCTTCTTTAGGGCTAGAAAATCGAGGCTGCTATAGCAGAAATTGAGCATGGTGTGAGTGCAACCATACTGACACAGCTGGGTTTATCCTTGAATAATAAAACCACCTACTACCCCCTGTATGAGCTATACAGTAAAAGCACAGTTTTGCTGGTACAACTGCATCTACGTTGGAAGATTTTGCCAGCATCCACTGTGCTATAAATACAGATGTCTGTATTTGGGATGTGACCATAGAAATGTATCTTTACCAGCTTTAATTGATTTTAGCTAGGAGCTAACTGGCTCCAGAAGAACTACTTATAGCTTAACATTTCTGTTGAAAATGTACCATTTAGTAATTAATGGGTTTGGAAAGCAGCCAGAATCTTTCAATCTAATCCAGTTTAAGAAAAAAAAGAATCAATTGACTCTTTTTTTGAATGGTAAATATAATGAAATATTTTACAACAAATCATGGTCAAAAATAGCCTAGTTGCACCAGCTGTCATGTAGGATAAATCACTTGCATCAGGACATGATCTTTGTGATTTGTGGTCTATGCAAATAAGTGCAGGGTTTTGCTCCACATTCTGTATTCAGGCAAAGTTCCCCGTGGACTTCAATGGGAATTTTGCCTAAGCAATAACAGCAAAATTGGTCCCATGTGAAAAAAATTGATCACTGGGGAAAATTAAGAGACTTTTCTTAAAGGCACAGATGGCGGTTAAGCATTTAACTTTAATTGGTTTTTTACGTGAGTGGGGACCCCTCTACTGTTGTACCTTTAGAAGAATCCTCCTCAGTACTCTGAAGAGAGAAATGTGTGTGATGGTTGCGGATAGCCAATGGCTGGGAGGGATAGAGCCAGTGCACTCCAGGGAAGTGAAAGGGTGCTACAGAGAGATGTGAAATAGCTGAAACAAATGCCGAGACAGAGATGGAGCAATGAGAGCTTTCTTCACTGTGTGTGTAGTTTTACTTGTCGTGGAAGCACTGTATGTGTGAGGAGGGAGAGAGGGGCAAAAGAAGCCAAACGTGGCTGGGAGAAGGAGCAACTGCAGAACTTCCAGGGTTTTAAGAGTGCTTGAGGGGAAAAGACACAAATGTTAAAGCTTATCTGGGGCATGAATGAAATAATTTGGGAAAAGTGGCCTCGAAGGCTCAATTTAGTATTTCAGCATATCATGTTGAAAATTAATTGCAAATAGATCATTAGGTTTTAATTTTGCTTAGCATGATCATAGGTGGATACTAAGAGCATGAACAAACTGAATCTGAGAAAGTTGCTTAAGGTTATGGTGAGTACTGTGCTTGGTTTTGTATGTATTTTGTTTTCTATGCATTTTCCTCGAATTAACCCACTGCCATTTAAAAATATTTATTAACTCAGGTTTAAATCCAAGTAAAAATCTAAGCAGCTTTTTTTCCATGCATGCATATTCAGTGCTGACCGCACATCACTGTGATTGCTTAAACCAAGACTTAGGATGCAGCATAGGTAAGATTGTAATCGAAAATTTCACTTGCCTCACTCTCATATGAGAATGATGATAGTCTCTGTGAGGAAACTATTGTTTTATTATGAAATTAAGACACTTAGCTTGGTCCTAACAGTTGGGACTGATTAGAACCAGATAGCAGGTGTTGGAGTCAACATGCAAGTGCTAGAAGGGTCAAGGATAGTAGCAAGACCTAGGTTAAGAGATGTGGCCAGAGATCAGGCAAGGAATCCTTACTGTAAGGGGCATGAAGTGGCTAGAGCGATTGCAGACTGGCAGCAATAGAAACTAAGAATCAGGACTGAGCACGCAGGAGACAGGAAAATAAGATAAGGAGGCAGGGTAAAGGAGAAAAGCAAACGAAGTTTAGCTTAGCGTAGCCAAGGGGCACGTTAATCAGCCAAAGTCAGCATCTTCATGGCCTTGTATTTGTAAGTGTGGGTAAACTGCCAACCCTTAGCTTCCCCTGTGATGAGTCCGGCTTGGTAAGCCTTTGGTCTTGGCAGAAATCTGACCAATAGGAACCGTCTCATGTTGTTGCTGCATGGCCAGGTCTTGTTCAGTAGCCTCTCTCTTCCCATTCACTGGGATGCAGAGTTTGGGTACAGGGTTGTAGGTTCATACCACACTCCCCTGGGTCAGGTGTCAGGAATTTCCAAGTTTCAGTCCTCCATTTTTGGTTTTAATTTCAGGTGTTTTAGCTCTTATGGATTCTCCATTCATGGAGCTCTTCATCTATGGCCTGGAGGTCAGATATAAAAATCTGTCATGGGACTGCCTTCCGAGGAGAAGCTTCAGATGACTTGGGGGATGGTGCATTCAAAGTGAAGAAACCTGTTCCTTTTGACCCTCATAAATGTAAATAAATACATAAAGGGCAAGTCAGGCATTACCAGGTTCAGACCTGGAAACAATGGAGTTTCCTTTTCTTGGAAAGCCTTCCTTCTCTGTTCACCATCCAAGCAAAGACTGAGTCAATAGCACTGAACTCTAATCCATTTGTCCTCAAGCTTGCCTTACTTCAGGGACAGGCAGACAGTCTTTCTCAGTCACTAAGTGGCCAGTTAGCATCTTAAATTGAATATTCTCTTCCTCTTGAAAGCCCTTTGTCTCTCTGCTGCCTGCAGTCTTCAGGCCTTGCAAATCCACTTGTGTCTGAGCCTGAAAGGGCTTGTCATTCCCTTGGCAAAGAAGCCTCCTGCAGAGGTCTGCCTGCTCCCTATTATAGAGTGTGTGCTTCAGTCTACTTACAGCGTGGCCAGGCAGAGGCTGTGGTATCCTGCAACTGTTGTAAGACTGAGTAGTTGTCAGTGTGCATTTCCACAGCAGATTGTTCATCTTCTTTTCCCAGTGTGCAAATGCCAAGCACAGGTCAAGTGACATTTCTCCCTGTCTTTATTTTATTTATATTATGTGTATGAGTGTGTACATACGCATAAACAAATAAAATGGGTTCCTCTGTGTGCTATGTAATGAAACCTTGCACAAGTTTTTAAGAAATTCAAAGCGAGTGCAAATGATCTACATCTGCCAGAATTCTGTGTGGTTGTAACCTCCAGGAAGGACGTGGAGTGAAGGAGATGGGGAGAGAGGCTTGATAGCTACTATGAGGAATGAATGGTTCTCCGCTGCTAGCTGTCTGGGGACCAGGAAGCCAGGTATAGACCTCTGCAACACGGGAACACAGGTAGTAATTTGTGGAGGTGCATATATTTGTACTGATTAGGCCTCTTTTATAACTAAGGAGTGAAAGCCGGTCACAGCTTCATTAAGGTTGTTGTTAAACATGTTTAAAGATGATCATAGCACTGTTATGTAAGAAACTTGGGGGGGGGAGACCCCACAGAACAGGTTACCTAAGTTTTGATCCAGCTCTTCTGCCATCCGTGCAGAAAGTCCCATGATTGATTCTGTAGGTGCTTTTTCCTGTGTTGGTGCTCTCTGGCTGTGGAGGCAGATGAGAGACTTCTCTGTGCTTTAACCAGGAGTGGAACTGCCGGCCTCGCAGAGGTCATGATATTCCACCAGTGCCCTTCCCACAGTGCTACTGGAAGGAAAAATGGACGTTTCCTTCCACAGCTGATGGAGATGTGGTCCCCAGGAACCGTGGTGCAAGAAGGATAAGATGTGGAAACTGCCGAAAGGTGCAATAACGTATGTAGTCTGGAAGACGATTGTATCTGGGTTAGTTCAACTACTGGGATGAGCCATGCGGTGAAGACAGAGCCAAATGTTTCACGCTTATGGATTAAAATTTGTAGTTCTTCAAATTGCTTATGAAGTTGCAATGACTTTGCAGTGATATCTAAAGTAACACAGAAAGAAATCTGGGCAATTTCTCTGGTTTTGGTGCCTGACTTGTGGCAGAGATAGGGAAGGTCTTAAATTCTGGAGGAGTATTGGAAACAAGAGGCTAATACGTGGCAGGAATCTCCAGTTGATGAAAATCAGAATTCCCCAAGTACTGCACAGCCAGAGCTGCTCTTAAGGTAGCCTTCAAGGAAGGAAAAATCAGAAGCAGAGCTGCGGGCTAGCCTCTGGGCTAGG
>NW_008824932.1:4302626-4320458 GCF_000699105.1 Pygoscelis adeliae
AAGGTCTGCCTCCAGTTCTTCTACACCATAGGTACTTCCTTTCCAGATCTTTTTCCCTGACAAAAAGAAAAACCCTCCGTATCTTCAAACCCTGTTCTTCTGTCTTTGTAACCCTTCTTAAAGTACCCTTTTGAAATGGTCTCTTGGAGATGTTATGTGGAAGCTTCACCGCCCTGTTTCACAGGGTTGCGAGAGGTGGGACATGCACTACTACAGTGAGCAGTGAGTGAGTTACTAGTGAATATGAGAGTGTTTTAAGAGTAGGCTTTTTTCGGGCTACGGTTCCAATGTTAATATTGGCCACTGCTGCATGAAGGAGGTCGCTGTGTTTTGCAAGGTGTCTAGGTGGCTATCTCGAGTGCTCTTGAATGTGAGGTAACATTGATATTCCAGTTGGGGGGTAGTAAATCTGCAGGAATTTCTCCTGTGCTCTGTAGGCGACGTCTTATTTGTTTACTAGCACTGCTTTTCATGTGAATATGTGTTACTTTGAGAGGACTTTATTCCATGACTGTAGTTTTTGTTAGTAGCTTTAGAAATAAATTCAGCTGTTATTGTAACATCAGAATCAAGATTTATGCAACAGAAAAATATGCCTCCAACTTAAGATAGGAGGAAGAATGAAATGGCGTTTAACAATGGGGTAACGCATTCTGTGCACATCCGGACATCTCCCCTCTTACTGGCTTTTGTGTGGGGAGTGAATGCTTTTGCTTTGTGTCCAGGCTGCAGGTTTGAGGGAGAAAAAGCAAAACCGCACATATTCTGCAAGGAGGAGCTATAACACAGATAGACCCAGTTCAGAAAAAAGGAAATGTTTTCTTCCAAACCATTACATTCACGAAGTCTGGATGAGCATAAAACTGCGTGGCTTCACCCTGACTGCTTTTCAAACAGGGTGTCTTTCCAGAGGGCGCATCTCATATCAATACAAGTAAAACAGCGTAAATGTCGCACTCGTTCTGTCCGAGTAGCATAGTTTTGTTCTCGTGCAATGGGAGCAGGTGGTGGGAGGTTGTTTTGATGAGGTTAAGAAGCTCCTCCCCTCTTTCCCCAAGCAGCAGTCTAATCTGCGTCAGCAGTAATTGTGTGCCTTGCACTGCTTTTCAGTGAGGGTGAGTGCAAAAGATACATCAATTTGAGGTATCAAACCGAGGCTTAGATGTTCCTTTTAAGTGGCTGCTCATTTCCTTGAGCCATAACATGGGCTAAAGGTTAACTTACACATTCTCCGTGGAAGAACAGTTTCTTTTTTGGGAAGGGAGACGGAGGGGGGAAGGGCGTTGTTTCACATCCTTTCCTACCTATAGACTAAATGTGATGTACAGTGCTGTTCACGCAGATTATTTTTTTTTTCCACTGGATTATTTGCTAATCAGACTTCAGTGCAGTGGAGATAAGCGAGAGACTGTTGCCTAGCTAGGAGGCTCTGCCCAGCGCCCGAGCCCCTGGAGCTGAGGACCGAAGCCGCTGCCGCTCTCCGGCTCTTGGCGAGTCTCCGCTCCCGTCTTCTCGCCCCCTTCCCATGGGCCTGGCGCGGGGGAGCTGTCCGAGGTGCTAGGATGCTGGCTGCGCGGGGGGTCAGGGCAGCCGGATTGCAGCAGGAGAGGAGCCCCACAGTCCTGCTGGCACCCGAAGGTAGGCTTGCTCTTTGTTTGAGAATCCCTGATTAATCGACAGCAGCATCAACGGACTAAGGCAGCTGGAGAGAGCAAGCCTGCCTGTAGTCACGGGGGAGAGAGAGACGATGCCACAAGCTAGACTGCCTCAGACCTTCTGTATCTAAGTGGCAATGAGAGAGCGAGCGTCTTTCCTGCTGCAAGAAGCCATTTGGATAGGATGTTTTCTGTTCCTTATATTCCTTTCTTTTTGTCTTCGCAGAACATATTCAAATGAGGCACCTTAGAAATCTCTGTGTTAGTGCATACGATGGTGCTGTAATCTATGTTGTAAAGTGGGTAGAAATCATCCGGTTTCTTCTCTGCTGGACCTCAAAGCAGGGTGTTGTTTATACCCTCCCATTATCTGTACCCTCTCTTCTCTGAACGTGGATTTAAAGAAGCAAGCACCTGTCTCCTCTTGCTACTGCATTTTTTAAAAGCCAAACTTTCCATGCCATTTTAATCGTATGTTAAGAAGATCTGTAACGTAACACACTGACTTATAGTGATGTCGAATTCTACAATCTGGGCAATTTTGCCAACAAGATTTAATGCACTTTAACTGAAGAAAAAAACTGAGCCTAACCGCAAATCTGTTTCTTATGGTGCTGAAATATCCCTTCCGACTGCACTGAGATAACCACAGGAAAGGGCTTTTACAGGCAAAAGTCACCTTTGATTATTGCACTTAGCAGTCCCCGTGGACTTAAATTTTGGTACGTACATATTTTAATACATTATATGAGCATGCTAATACAATATGGTGCTAATTAGAATGAAAAGAATAATATTACAAAATGAAATAATGGGTAGTCAGAATGCATAATGATGAAGTTGCATGTATTTTTAGGAGGTACTAATCAAGCCATTGCTAAACTAAAAGCTGAAGTATATTTGGGTTTTCTGTACTTCACGTGTTGATTGTGCTTGTAATAGAGACATTTTGCAGCTGGATTTTTTTGTTCGTAAAAAGCATTGTTAAATAATTAAAAACATTCTTTGCTATTTTCTGATTGATTAATTGAAATAATTTCTAACATCTGTTAGTTACTTATCAGACCCGCTGCACCATTAATATTTTACAGCATCTTTACAATGTGATGCTGGTGGCAGTGAAATCTCCATTTCATTTTCTTAAGGAGGAGGAAAAAAATACATCCATCAGCAAGAAGCTCCTTCTTTCTCCTGAGTTCAAATGCACTCCTGTTTGCATACAGAATGTGTGTGTGTGTGTCTGTGTGTTGTGTGGTTTTATTTCTTCTTGTTCGTAAGTCTTCCGCATAATATTGGGATGATAAAATGTCATAATAGCACTTAAGTGCTGGCCATTCTGAATCTAGAACTGTAATTGTCCAACATCCCTGTGGTTAGGAGGAAGCATTATTTTCCTCAGGGGATAAAAGTGTTTCTGTATTGCAAAGTAAACAGCTCTTTACATTCTGGAGTCAGAGAAGTCATTGTTAGCAAAGACCTTTTCCCTTTTCGAAAGGCACTAGCAAGGGAGCCAAAATTCAAGGCTCAGGGTATTTTTTCCAGTTCTTAAAACTACAGGGAGCATAACTTCCCCTATGAAGGGTGGGACGTCTATAAAAATGGACTATTTCTTTAAAGCCATGCAGTTGCATTCTCATTCTACTGAAGGAGCCACTTTTAACCTCTTTAAGTGAAGGGCTTAGCACTACTTAGCTTCAGTGATTTCACCCAGGTGCTAGAGCTCATGCTGTGCAGTACAGTGAGGACGAGGTATATAATCTGTAATCCCAGTCAAAATTCAAAGTATATTTTGTACTTCCAAATGAGTGCAGTGTTTCTTTTTCCTTAAATATCTGCATAAAAAGTTGTCAAATGATCTATAGTAGGAAACTTGCAACCTATTTCAGAAGGTCTTTCCTCTTTGACATTAGAATTTAATGCATCACTGTATGTGAAAACAGTAATGCTAGCTCACTGTTAAGAATGAGCAGGGAATGCAACTCTAAAAAGCATGTCTTAGCAATTTGTCTTATGTTCAACTGTTTGGATATTTCAAAGCTCACTTGGTATAAGGCACAGTTATGATAAGAGACAGAGTTCTGCAAAGTAATCTCTAGTATATTTTTCCATCACTGAATTTTTTCCTGGTTGCAGTGAAAGTATTCTTTGTACACCAAATACCATTAGGTCCTTATTAGTGCTGCTGTGGTCAGTACTTTGTGCAAATTGGATGTGGCTGGCCTGTTTACTTTGCCCTTACTGCCTTGCAAGCAACTAGAATGCAACAGCTCAAACTCGAGGGTCGAATGGCTGATTAGCATCCTTGACTTGTGCGGAATCCTTCTGATATACTGAATCTAGTGGAGGGAAGTGACAGGTAATGTGGAAGCAGATGTGTTCTCAAAGAGAGGAGGCAGTATTTGGAAGGGAGACAGACAGGACTGGAGAGGTGTGCAGACCTTTACAAATTAGGGGTTGGACTCAGGACTTTGGGCAACCCCGCTCTTGTGTTTCCAGGCTCTGTTCTCCTATGTTAAAATAAATAAAAAAAATCCCTCTGGTTTGGAAGAAGGCAATCAGTGCCTTTGTCATTCAAAAAGCTCCTTCAGTTTAATGTCAGCATTGCCAATTTTCAATGCAGCACAGCTGCAGCTTATGGCTGTCAAGCATGCTGAAAAGCAACTGATATTTTGGGGATCCTCATGTGAATAAGAGAACTGCATGTCTGAATATTAACGTATAGCACTGCTTTGATACTGTGATATTGGGTCGATTACTCCTCATGCTCTGAATTAAATATTTTTTGCACGCTGAGCGTATGAAAAGGAGGTGGTTTTGGGTTTGACCAAGAATGCTGTACGTTTGGCATCAGAGCAAATAGTTAAATTAGAAGTAAGGTATGCAACAGTCTTGTGAAGCACAAGGCGTTATTCTCACCTAGAAATTGTCTGAATCAATACAAAGATCTTGAATTTAATTACACAAATATTTCTAGGCAAACCAGTAAGGGGACTGCTTGCTCTTGCCAGTAAACCAGATACACTGGCAGGGAAGAAAAAAAATCGTGCTTGCTTTACTCCTCCCATGCTGACAGCTGATTGCATGGGCCACGACAGCGCGAGCGGCTCTGTGCTCCTTTGCCAATGTCCCTCTGATTTGGGGATACCTGGAGGGGCAGGTGCCAGTGAGCATGATTTTTTTTTTTTCTTTCCCCTCGGTGAGGTTTCACATAGTGTTAGTTTGACCTTTAAAAGGCAAAGTGAACATGTTGGAGAACCCCTTCTTTGTGTCCTTGCACTCAGCTGAATTTCCAAAAATGTTTGCATTCAGCGAACACTTGCAACAAAGTTCCTCCAATCAATTTCTGTTGACTTCTCAGTATGTTGGCTTCAATAGCTGAAATCCAGGGCTCTTCCTCCTCCCTGCTGCCTCCTTCTGTTCCTCCACAATGAGGAGGGGAAGAGAAAGGAGGGTCAAAAGAATTTCCCAAACAGAGCAACTCCCAGTTACAATTTTCCAGGGCTGCTTGGTTTCAGAAAACAAAATGCACTGAAAACAATTTGATTGCAAATACACAGGTGACTCTGTATGGCCCTTGTTACCAGCTAACAAAATACCTGACCACAGTGCGCATGTTAGGGGTACCAAAATGGTGGTGCCTCACCTACAGCTTACATTACTTATTTAACAACTTGCATTTGCATATTTTTAATCAAATATAAATGTACTCAAACAGAACACTCGTTTGTACTTGTATCTGCCCTGGCAGATGGTTAGGAATTGCTCACTGCCTGAGTTTACCAGTCAGCAGAACCTTTGATCGAGGGTCGATCAGGGCTGTCCGCACCTTTTCCAAGGAGGGTGACAAGCAAGCAATGCATGGGACTCGATGGGCCATGTGTATTGGTTGCAGCCTGTTGCAGTAATAAGGCACATCTATTAAGGTAACAGAGTATCTCTGAAGTGGCATTGATAGCTGTAAATAAAATCGGTCCTAGTGTGCTGTACAAGGAATACTAATACTGCAAAGATGTTTATAGTAACTAGTTAAGCTTTTTGCCCAGCTGTTTGCATTTTTATTCCCTGTTTAAGTGTAGCATGCACAACTGTCCAATATTAGTAAATGCAATGAGCCTGTAAAATGCTACGCATGCAGGAGATACACGGGTTTTGATCTAGAAAATGCTGGCTACTTGTATAGATGCTTTTCAGAGTTAGCGCTGTAAGAGCTGATTCAAGGTTTTGAAATATCTGGGAGTCCCCCAACCCCCTCCAGGAGTACCCCAAACTGAATTTGATGTCAAGAACATACAAGCATCAACAGTCACAGGAGGAGTTCAGTAGCTACAGTTGCTCAGTACTATTGCAGGATTGGACCCCTCTTAGGACAAAGAATAATCCTGATCTATTTATTAAATATTGTGTAAATTTTTGTCATTCTGCATGGGTTTAGTAATGGAAAACATCAGTGATAAACCAGTATCTGAAGTATCTGGTCAGTGTGTGCAGCAGAATAAAGGCTTTTTATTTCAGTCTTTTTGCAATTGGAATGACTTTGTTCTCTCGTATGAAAAATAAATATCATAATAAAAGGAGATTCAGCCTATCCTTAGGTGTCAGCTCATTTTAGACCTCCAAAAAGAAAGGGAAACAATGAGGAAAAAAAAATAATGCAGTATTGTTGTCATAAAAGAGAGTGTGAAGCAGCTCAAGTTCTATATGTCTTGGAGGAAAAATGGATCAGAACTGCAGTCATTGAAAGCCTGCTGAAGTTATCTTCAGTATAAAATTTCATATTTCAGGAGTAAAATCTGGTCACTGGAGAAATCAATGGCAAAACTGCCATTAAGATAGCTAGGGTGGGGTTTCTCTGTTGTACAGGTTTATCTGAATTTAATGCAACATATGCAGAAACTAGGCTTTATTAGAAGTCCAAAATGGAAAACAGTGAAACAGCTATCTACTGGGGAAATGGCCCAGACTTTAACCATCAAAAAGCAGATACCGTTTGAGAAGTTTGGAGACAATGGAGTTCGAGCTGTCTATGCTGTTTGCATTGTTTCTAATCAGGTAGGCTTCATGCTGTAGACAGACTCCCAGGAAGGGGCTATGGTATCTGGACTTACTTTTCTTAATCAGAAAGGCTAGGAATTGGTCTAAAATGACGTCTAGTGAAGCACCAGTAACATTGGTAGAGTCTGTTTAGCTCATTGTGAGCTTCCCAATTCACTCCTTTGCAGATCCTGTGCCACTTACGGTGATTATATAGAATGGCTCAATGCATATGCCAGTGCGGTGGAGTTCTAGCCGCTTCTAGTGTGGAAGCGCGTGCGCGCACGCCGGGCTGCGCTAAGGCCTCCTTCACTGGTTTTACCCTGCAGGGCTTAGTAGGAGATACCTGTACCCATGCCTGAAAATACTTTAAGATCAATTTAGTGACCCTGAACATCAGCCTTACGCTCATGCTCAGGCTTAGTTGATAGAAAAGGTTGTCTTGGGAGGTGGAAGAGGTGATAGAAGCAGACCCTTTGCATCCCCTGAATATTCATGATTTTAAGTCAGGCTACCATTGTATGGAAATAATTTTGATATAGAGACAGAGAGAACAAGGGGAAAAAAAATTACTGGTGTGCTTTTTAAGTGTTAACTGCCTGAAACCAGCTGCTTGTTGCCATTGCCACTTCAAGTGATCAAAAATGGGGGAAAAAAAAAATTAAAGGGTGGAAAAATATTTCTCTCTCTTCTTTTCATCCCTTGCAGATTGCTTACTCCATGGATGTAAAAGCATTTTGTTCTCATGTTCAGGGCTGTGCCTGAAGGCCCAGAGCTGGATTGCTAGAACCTAGAAGAGCTTTTTATTTATTTATTTATTTATTTTAGAATCAGTGCCTACCCTGATCAGAATTTTGCTTGTCCAGCAGTGTAATAAAGATGAGAAATATGGCAGTATTTTAGGAAATGGAGGAAAGATTTTTGTTGCTGATTACACGGGGACTCTGCCCCTAAAATCTGTGTGCAGATGGGATACTCGTTGCCTATTCAATAAGATCACTTCTAGTTGCAGCGCTGGCATGGTTCTCAGGCCGATTCTGAGAAGTCACACCACCCTTCTTCAGGGAAGGGAGGATGCTCTAGTAGTGAAGAAGCAAACATGCCTTAGAGAGCTGAGTTCAGCTGCCAGGTCTGCCAGCGTGTCACTCAGTCACTCTCTGCATCGACTCCTCATTTGTAAGATGAGGATCCCCCTCATGGGGCTGTGTGAGGATAATGCCACTCAAGATCGTAATGTCTCAAAACCTTACAGTAATCAGTATTTAAAATAAGAAGATAGCACAATTCTGTTTTATTAAAGTTCTATTTTACTTGTTTAATAAGTAGTTAATCCAGTTGTATAGAATTTAGCCAGTATGTTTCTTGAAATTATAGCTTGCCTTTAGTCACCTGTAGCGTTTACTGATGTGTCTATACACCAGAGTTCTCACGACTCCCAGGGTGTCTGCTGCTGAGCGGAAAACCTTTGGCACCTTTCTGAGAGCTTTTAGGCTGCCTGCCATGGAGCCAGGAGTGACCTAGGGATCTAAGCGTGTCTGTGCTCCATGCTGCTTAGCTGGAGGTGCTGTAAACCCAAGTGTCTGTCATACCTGTGGAAGAAATTCAGAAGCTTGGAGAATTCAAGGGCTTTAGAGTTCTGAAGGTCCCAGCTTAGCTGGGATTTCTTGTCCGTTCTTGGAGCTTCAAGCTAACAAGCTGTTGGGCAACAGATGACCAGGGCTTATGGGCTCATATCTATGTTAGTAAGAAATATAGGAAACTATTTCACAATATTTCTTTCCAGATTTTGAACGTGAAGAAAATGTTGAACTTTTTTGTTCCAAAAAATGGAACAGTGTTTTCCACCTGAACTTTGGAATATCCTGCAGAATAGGAATTTTGTCTGGTGATCTGCTCTGGTGCAGCTTTATCTAAACTGCAAAAAGGACCTGTTGTCCTGGGATGTGGAAGCCTTTTCAGTCCAATTCAAACTGAGATTCAGGGAGGTCAGTGTCGCTGCAACTGCAGGGTATTAGGAAAAGGGAAGGGGTGGGAGAAAACCTTTTTGGGATTTGAACAACGTATAACTGGGTGGATCTGCATCACTTGAAAGAAGAGACTCTTGGGTTTTATCTCCTCTTGTCTTGAGTAATGTTGTTCAGTGTTCTGAATTGCTTTGTTTATTATCCTTTAGACAGGGGAAAATCTAAAAAATTGTCTCTTACAGAGATGTTAATTACAATTGACACAATCTCGCTGTCATAAACCATAAGCTATTTTCCCACTGATTAAGGTATTATGTGTTTTTCAACCTGCAGGAAACGTTGCTTTCCTTTGTTCATTATCTCCTGCAAGATGATGAGTTCTAATCAGGAGGAGGTCACTTTGGGCGCTTTTCTCCAGTATATTGAAGATATGGGGATGAAGGCCTATGATGGCTTGGTTATACAGAATGCATCAGACATTGCTCGAGAGAATGATCGCATGAGGAATGAAACAAACCTGGCTTACTTGAAAGAAAAGAGTGAAAAACGCCGAAAACAAGAAGAAGCAATAAAACGGTAAATATTTTGATAAAAAGATGAGTGGTCTGGCAGAGTGAATGGACAGTAAGGGGCTCGGTCTCAGATGTATGGTAAATATGTGTAGACCAGTTGACTTCTAAGCAGCTTGCTGGTAAAAGCAATACAGACCATTGGCCCATGTCAGGCTGCTAACTGCACGTGTTTTACATCGATGCTGCATGGTTCTACCGCCCTCAATGGAAGAGAGTATTCCCATCCAAATGTGTTCAGTTTGAGCATGTGTGACATCTCCAGAAGGTGTGATCTGTTTAGGTCACACCTAAACAAAAAGTTTAGGTGTTTGGAATAGGAGATGTAGATCTAGTGGAAAATAGGTGCTCATCCACTCAGCGCTTTTAGATGGACAGTGTGTACTTTGTGCAAAGATGCATTGGTGTGCAGATCAAATGGACTCTCCTGGAGCTGATGTTTTAAATCTGGTAAATTATCAAAGCTCTCTAATTGCTGTCTGAAGTTTCAAAAAAAAATGTCTGTTATTTATGATTTCCTCACCATTCTGCATGCTCTAAAGTCGGTAAAAATATTGCAGTCGTTTAAAGGAAAATGGATCAAGCCCCTGATGGGCAGAACCCTGTAATGGCTCTTCTTGAACAATGCCATCGATTGTAGTTGACAGTTAATGAGAGGAGCACTCACATGACCTGGCCTCTTGTGCCAATGGATAGCAGTGAAATCTCTGCAGCCTCTTGGAGAGGAAAAGAAGGTTGAATGGGATAGATGTAAATATTTATTATATACACATTTGCATATAAAAAAATTGCATTTCTTGAGGAGAGAGGGTCAAATTGTGTAATACAGGTAAATCATCCATCCAAATGCTAAACTTTTGCATGCAGATGGATGGCTTGAGCACAAACTGATAGGTCCTTTGAAATTTTTTCCCCCAGTGTGAATCTTCTGTATTTCAGTTTAAGTGATTGCATTTTATGCTGTGTCTTGGATACTGTACATCCAGGTATAACAGCCATGCTGTGCTGTGAACGTTCCAGGAACGCCTCGGTAGTCTGGTAATTTTGATGGGATGTTTAAAGCAAAAAAAACAGCGCATAGTTTGACAGAGGAGGGAGAAAAAGCAATGTAAAGCAAAATTATGGCTGCTTTACATTCCAGGAAGGAGAATTTTTTGGATTGTCACTAATTTGGTTGGGGGGATAAGACTAATGTGAAATTAAGGTGAATAATGAGAGCCCATGCAATGTGTATTTTGGTACCTTCTGGACTATTATCTTGTCAGCTCAACTTTGGGGTGATGTTTAGGGGGATTCAAACTATTGGGGAGTCAAAGGCATAGGCTGCTTGTAGCAGGAGCTATACTATGCACAACTTCGTGAGAGAAAATGCTTTTTCTTGCAGCAGATTAATGTAGGAAGGTTTTTTTTGTTTGTGTTGATTTATGCTGGATACGCTTTTTGTTTCATTCTTGCCATCTTTGTTTAGTGTTCATGTCTCTCTCTTGATTACTGAATAGCTACATAAACTGCAAAATTTCCAAGAGAAAAGGGTAGGGAGACCCACCTCAAAATATTTCTTAATATGATGGACAGAGAAGTTAAGTTCTAGTTACATGAAGCAGAGGAAGAATTTGAATCTGCCTCACCTGCTAAGTTAGCGCGTACAAAAGTGCTAGTCAATAAATTGCTGTTTTAAAGTAGCAAGATGAAGAGTACTTTCTCATCTTACATTGCTGGCTCTTCCCCACTGAGGAAAATAATTAAAAATTTTTTTTTTAATATTTTAAATTTATTGAAACATCACTATCTGATTAATTTAGAATTGGCTGGAAAAAAAATAAATTCCCCAGGCCTTGTGGCAACTTCTTCATTTGATGATAAGCTATGTTAAACTGTCAATGTATACAGATGTACTTAGAATATAGTCTTCAGAGTTGACAGCTAATTAGGCTGTGCTCTGGCTAACCTGTTTACATGCACTTTAGTATGTGTGACCATAAAGGTCAGTAAGTGCCAGAACAGGTTTTGTTATGAATAAGTTTCTTGGGGCATGAGAAAGTAAGTTGTGGACCTACTGGTTCTTTATAGTCCTCTAGCCAAGCTTCTCTACCAAATTTGAATGGTGGTAACAGTACTTCCTACCTTGTGGTTGGTTGGTGAGGTTTTATTTATTGATCTTGGCAAAGTGATTTGATGAAGAGCTCTGGATAAGTGCAGATGATTTAAGGCTGAGCCAAACCATGAAATTCTTGCTCATGCTAAACTGAGATCATTGAGAACAGTGCTGTGCTCCCCAGATACATAGTCAGAAGACAAAAAGAAGATTACCAGCAACATAGTGGGCCTATCAGAGGAACAGCATGTATATGTTTGTGGATTGGAGGCATCAACATTTCTTGGATATAGTGCTCTTCTGTGGGAAACCATGTTTGTGGTGGTCCCCTCTAGTCCCTCCCCACTTGGCTTATCTCAGTAACATTGAGGGGGTCAATGATATCTGTCTGAGGAAACAAAGTGGGAGAAACGCCTTAGGAAATCTTAGGAAACACTGTCCTTGAGTCTTTTTCTCTGTCTTTTTCCTGTGTAAACTTGGAGAGGGAAAACGAGATATTTGTGATCAACCCTTGATTAGGAAAACCAAAAGCAATGGCAGACTAAGGGACAACATCTGATTTTGACTAAAGGAACCATGATATCTGAAGTCACTTAGACTGAGTGCAATTGAGTCTGCTCCCTGTAGTAACCTCCATTCATCCAAGACCAAGTTGTCTATTGAAACACAGCAGTCAAGAAAGGTAAAGAAGGATTATTGATTTCTTCTTTGTTCTGTACTATTTTCCTTATGTCTTTACCTTCCCTTGGTGGGTATTTCTATTATCCCTAATTCCTGATAGTGTGGCCTAGATATCAAGTGGTGCACATGTGCGGTGATAACAGTGCTACCAGGCTGGGGACTACCAACAGCTGAAAACAATCTCCTTAGCAACAAGGGAGTTGTCCCCTGTGATTCACCGCAGGTAGATTTTGAGCAGGAGAGAGGGTTCCAGCAAACACTCTCCTTTTGCTTGTGGGAGTCAAAATAAAGCAGCTCTAAGTCTTTGGCACCTACTGAAAATTACCTAATAGTCTGATTATTGAATTTCTGAGAAGCTATTTGATTTTAGTGTTCAGATGGTCTCTTTTAGAAGAAGGCTGATCATGTATATTAACAACATAGTAATGAGTAATTTATTATCTAATAAAGTGGTGGTATTCACACGAAATGCTATTTGGAAGCAGCTGTTATTTACCTAAATCATCTCATAACCATGCTGAGTGACTTAAAAGTTCATTGAAATACATTAGTCCGAGCAGTTTGGAAACAAGATCTGAAAAATGACCTAAAAAAAAAAAAAAAAAAAAGCCGTTTGATTGTACGTTTTGCCTTCCTAAGGATACATTGTGTTGTGTTTCTTCAGTAGCACTGATGTACCTTCAGTGTGATTGCTGTCTCATCGTGTGTGGTTCTGATAGGTTAATCATGGGGAAAAATGTATAGATCCATTGTATATTGCAGGGGATAAACCACATCGTATTCGATTGGGGGGAGGGGGGAAAAGGCAACCAGTCTTTGTCTGATGGCTGGGCTGAGTCAGCTGATCTGAATTTCTGACCTAATTTTAGTATCGTACTTAGCAATCATGCAGAGAAAATAAGGTTAATGTGCTGATCAGTAGCTGAGAGTAAGCCACAGTAAATATGTTAGTATATATATTTTGCGCCTAATTTTTAGACCTTTTTTTCTTCCATCTTTTATTCGTCTGGTCTCACTACTTGATCATTCACTACTTGTCCGTTCAGGCAGCCGTGTCCAGACCAAGAGAACATACTGGCGTATTGCCCACAGAGCTTATAAATTGCAAATAAAGTTATGAAGCAGTATCATTTTGACTGGCAATAAAGTTGCAGTACTGTGAGATGTACATTTGCCATGATGCAATATCTGCCGTAGGCAGCATTTCTGGGAACAGAAGGTAGATTTGCCTCAGCTGCTGTTGGTGCCAGGGAAAAGGTGAGTATTTTGAGTTTACATAGGGCATCTGTTAGAATGAGCAGTTGCTTTCTGACTCACCCATAACTGAAATACATATATTTAGATACTTTATTATACATAGTCTTGTGTGGATACTTCACCAGTGGTTTTTTTTTTATTGTATAAATACAAAATCCTGGTAAGAAACAAATGATGAAACTTCCTCCTCCTCTGAAGGCTGAGGCATGTTGCATTAATCACAGGGAGTGGCTGGGGTTGTACGCTTTCATAGGAGATGTATGCTTTCAAAGTTTTGGCTTCTAGTTTTTAGGCGTTGTTTAAGCTACTGCTTCTGTCGGGGATGTCGTCGTTTTGGTTTGTAACACTATGAAGATGTGACTGCTTTGGTGTAAAGCTGATGGTGTCAGTGGGCATGAATTTCTACCTGCCAAATCCTGGACTTAGCCATCAAAATATTTACTTCTACTTCTAATGGTTTCCCTTACTTGTAGCTCATTCCCAGCACCTAAATGGCTCTGTGGAAAGCCTTGTTTCTGCTTGTTGAGGGAAGTATCCAGACAGATGCTGTCAAGAGGAGGAGCTTTTAGGAGCACTGTTCTGTGCTAAAGCTAGCAGAAATGGGCCAGCCAGCCAGTGGCAGAGTTAAGCTCTTGTAATAAAGAAGGAATTGTAATGAACAGCTGTCATCCTAACCTCTCCTTCCTTTGGCAAATCAAATATTGAAGACTAACCCATCGGCAACAGTAAGATCATATTTTTCTCTTTTTTTTTTTTTTTAAGGTTGTGGAAGTAATTGAATTCAGGTATTATCTGTCTGTAGTTTTCTGTAGTTTCTATCCTTAGGTTCCTTCGTAAACAAGACATAAGTTTTGTGTCCTTCAGCTAAAAGTTCATTGTTATCAATTGTGGGCGACAGCAAGCAAATATAAAAATATTTCTATGCATGGGATTATTCACTGCCAAAAGCTCTGTTCAGCCGAGAAAACGTGTGTAATCTTAGAGTATAGGGACATGCTGAGGTGTTTCTACCAAAAGATTTCTACCAGAATCAAAATTACCTAAGTAAAATAATTTCATTATGAACTTATTATTTATAATAATGTCTTGAAATCAGAAAAATACTTTAGGTGAAAGAATGTTTAAAGTACTGTTTCTTCTTTTTCTGAACATTTGTAGTTGAAATTTTGTGTAGTGAACTACGCACTTCTAAATTTGCAGGAATACTCATGCTTACTAGATTTAATATGCTTACAGCCAGACCTCAAGAAAAATGTGAGGGGAGTGCAATAAATATTTTGGATCACGGCGAGGGGCTCAGCTGAAATACCTGCAAGCACATCATTGAGATGTTACAAATTACAGGCTTGTGAACTTGTTGTTATTGGTTAAGCGTGTCAGTGTGGGCTTTTGTGGTTTTTTTTGGTGGTGTGTGTTTGTTTTCTGTTTTTTTAATTCAAATCTAAGTTCACTCGGTGAATGTGATTTTTGGATATGAGGTCAGTGGTATGTGCTCCTTTAATCAAAGGGTATGTGTTATGAGGAAGCTTAACTGTGGCACAGGTTGTTTTCCTTATCTTCCTCCTGGACATGTTGAATGCTTATTTCATCCCAGATTAAATTACTGCTGTGATACCACCTTTATGGTGGAAGTGGCTGACGAGGTATGATAGAGACTAATTTAAGTATGATTTCAAAACCTTTTTCTCATGAAAATATCATAGGGTCTTTTTTGAAGTTGGGTTGACGTAGAAGGGGTAGCATTGATAGTTGTTTGGGTATTTTTTTCATGAAGAGTACGTAAAATGGTTGTGCAGTCAGTGACCTCCAAATGTATTTTTGTTGCATTTATAAGTAAACAGATGTGATGATCTAGCCAACAAATCCTCCCTTCCAAATGCTCATATCCATATGGCCGCCTGTATTATTGCCACACAAAATAAACAACAGAAACAATGCAAACTATATTATATTGCTGTTGCTGTTATTCTGAGAAGTTTTATTTTAGGACAGTCATGCAACAAATGTCATTGAAAATTTACCATAGAGACTGATAGTCTGCTTGGTAATCCCAAGTACCAAGGAAATAGAGCAGAAAACTATCCGTTTGGTATCTAAATCTTGATGTTGTTTTCAATAAATCTTCCATGATTTTAGGGCTCCTGCCTACAACTGTTACTCTTTTTTGGGGAAGCTGTATGATCTTTTCCCCTTCATCATTCCACAAATTGCTCAGACGTATACTGGCCCACCATGTCAGTGGATGCATTTTTGCTCAGGATTCATTTGCTATATTTAAAAGCGTAGTTGGAAGTGTGGGGTCACAGACAGCCCAGAGGACTTCTAAATGGGTTACAGACCCTTTTCCTCCTTCTTGTAAAAATCCAGTCTAAGTGGCTCCATGCTATTGGTATTCGCAGGCTGTCTGACCACCTGTGTAAATGAGTGAACTGGCCTTGCTCCAATTCCATTTGGGCGCGTGTTCGCATGCAACCTGCAGGCTGGTGCCTCCTCGGCAGGCTGAGTCATTCTGGAGGAGGTCTGTTGTACCACTGGGAGACAGTCCTTGACACACCATCGCTGAAAGATGCTGGGGGGTGTATGGATCTTAATGTCCAGTTTTTAGTCATTCGTTCCCATTCCACTTTTATTTCAATTTTTTTTCCCCTCACTATCTCTTTATTACTCTTTAACTATAGGATGTGGGATTGTAATTTTAACCTGGTAGTTAAAATTATCCAGCACTGCCTCTAACCAAAAAGCCCCCCTTAGCAAGACAGAGATGCATGTAGAGCTGTGGGGAAGTAGGTAATTTGCACAACCCTCTAGGGTTCTGGTGGTGCTGCTATTTCTAGTCAAAAATTTGCATTTGCTTGGAAAATATCTTCAAGTATATTATGAAATTGCAGAAATAAATAAAAACTGGTTTTGTGAAGACTGAATTCAAAAAAAGGGAGACTGTTTTGAAGCATGCCCAGTTAGAGTCTTTGTAACTAATCTAGGTTGGACTTCATTAATGGGGAAATACATTCAGTAAACCAGCACAATTAATATGCCATGTAACATTAACAAAGTCTCGCTGAGGACTGCTGGCAAAATTGAAGCATTGATCTGTTCTGGTTCAAGGCTTCCGGTAACCAAAAAGTACTCCATGCTGAAGTTCACTGAGACCTGACAAATGTTGTAATTGCCTGTGACCTGAACTAAGAACTCGTGTTACAGCCTGAAGGACAGATACTTGTACAGAAGACATGCAGAAAGTGGTCTCATGACCCGTAAGTAGCAAAACTGCAGCTAGCCACGCTCCTACACGTGCACACATGCAGGTTCAGCCACGTGCACTTTGGAAATTCTGCCACAACTGTCTGTAATAAACACTGGGAACATGCAGCACCGGTCTGAGAACCCGGCAGAACTGAAGGTCTGTGCTAGCATTAGAATAATATGAGTGAATCTTTCTGTGCCTTCAGGAAAATCCATTGTTTAACAATACCTGTTCATAGAGTTGAAGAAAACCAAACATGTTCTTTGAGCGAAACAGCTCCGTGCGTTGCTTTTTCCAGGGCCATAAATCACAGCTGTATTTTGCCGGCATTCATAATAATAAAGATTACTTCATGCCCCACCCAGCTGGCAGGCGTTTGTTCCCTTTGCATGGTCTCCTTCCCAGCACCTCTCTGACAGGCTATGCATGCTTTTATTTATTTATTTATTTATTTATTTTCCTCCACAGGAAAGCACAACCATAGTATGGTGCTTGATAATTTAATCAGGATGTTTATTTTCTTAGCCTAAAAAAAAAGCCTGCTCTTGGGTATAACCCTGAAAGCAGAGAATGTCAGCACAGACCACCTCTGCAACAGAAGCATCTGGTGATGGGCATCTTGTTGCCGAGTTATGCTAGACCAGTGGCTAAAATTTGTATGAAAACAGGAATGTGCATGTGCACTGATTAGATTTTTATGCAATTGGATTAAAAAGGGGGTAAGGAGAGATTAGCGAAGAAATGGATTGCAGAGACATTACTAGCTGTGCGTTTTATAGTTAATTTGAGACTCCTTTTACTTTTCCTTCTGGCTTTCCCCTCTAATTTGACTTGTAATGCTAAGTGAAGTCAGTTTAAAAATATTTAAAAAAAAAAAAAAACAACACCAAAACCCACCAAACAAAAAAAACCAACCCACCGTGTGGAGTATGTCCTCAGCACAGGGCCTTCATCAACAATATAGAGCCAGCAGCCATCTCCTGTGCTGAGAGGCCGTGGTGGAGCTGGTGTGGGGCGGGCAGCGCTCAGCCCCCGGGACAGCCCCGCTCAGCTGGGGGTTGGCAGTGCCGGTGCGCTGCTGGGGGCGAACGCTGCAGCTCCCCGTGCGAGCTGCCTGCGAATGAGCAAGTGAGCTGGTTTGGTCCCACAGAAGGCAGTTATAAGTGGAATTGTTTTTTATTTTATTTTTTATTGCACAGTACCCAAGGACCCCAAATGGAAATTAGATTCCTCTGAAACACTAATCCAGTGCACGCACGCACTCAGCTCACAGCATGAGCTGAAATTGTACCCAACAGGTGACTAAAGGGACAGCTGAAGAGTTAGGGGAGTGCTC
>NW_008824932.1:4320479-4321115 GCF_000699105.1 Pygoscelis adeliae
AAAGAATAAACTGAAGTGTATCCCCAGTGGTTGCGATGAATTACATCCAGCAGTACTCTCTGAAAGCTAGAGAGAGAAACAAATGCTTCCAATAGACTCCGGCAGATGCTTCTGGAACGTGTCAAGATTGAGAGGGTCACAGCCAGCTAAAACCCACAGAAATGTTCGTGCCAACAAGCGTGTTGCTTGACAAAATAGTAACATTTTAAAAGATCAAAAAGGAGAGTAACTGTAGGGTTTACCATAAATTAATAAGATTTACCTGAGTCTAATCCATTTCTCCTTTTGGTGGATTATATAGGGCGTATCTCACCAGTAGATCCTCTGCTAGCTGAGGGCACTTTAGTTATTAAGTTGAGATCACATGTTAGGAGCCATTAAGTGAATTGCTTTGTACAGCCTTTCCCTGAATGCTAGGGCAAATGCAGTATTTCATACCCTTAGCTAATTTCATGCTGTAATTTAATTTCTGAAACATACTTTTAATTGAATCTTTAAAGACAAAAGGCAACTGCTGAGTCCTTTAGTATTGCCAAAGAGATTGTTTAAAAATGTAGCCCATCTAGAGAATAATCTTCTATAATTAAACATAAAGTTTGTTTTGCTTCTCTTCGTGTAGCTATGGAGAAGCAAATT
>NW_008824932.1:4321133-4335332 GCF_000699105.1 Pygoscelis adeliae
CTGAAAGAGAGGTATTGGGGAATGTGAGAAGTTGTCTTATGCTCAGCTTTGTAACTCTGACGTGAGACAATCCTGCAGCCCTCCACAATGTGCAAGTCTGAATATGTAAACAAAGAGAGGCTAATTAAAAAATTAGTCTGCTAACACCAAAATCACATTAGTAGGAGCTCTGACTAGTGATCTCATTTTTCTAATTTTTGGTAATGAGATGAACTTGAGAGAGATGTCAGCAATTTTTTAATAAACAAAACCGAGTAGCACAACAGAATCAGTTATTTGCATCTTGAAATTGCATCCAGTATTTCAGTGGTTAGATTTTGATATTCATCTTCCATAAGCAGAGAGATTCAAAGTAGTTTCAGTAAAAATCCATATAATCTATTATGCAATTTTGTTATGGGAGAAACATCTTGACTGGATCAGTAGTGATGCAGGTCTTCAATTTTATGGACATCCGATTAAAAATAATAACAATCAATGCTAAATGCAGCCCACTCTAATGGAGAGGAAATCCCATGGCATCACTTTGTGTTTTAGTATTCCGATTCCTTTAAATCGGCAAGTGATTTGCAATGGAGATTTTTCCTTTCATTGCTATTGGAGAAAAACCTATGATACACAGTGGAAGTGAGCTGTGTGTGGGGACATGAAGAATGTAAGTGGAGTAAGAAGCATAAGGTTAAAAAAGAGAAGGATCTGAAATTAACCGATGAAGCCCCAACACAATATCTTCTAATAAAGGGAAAGAACAAAAGCAACATCTTGGTCTTTACGTGCTGGGAGAGCTCTGCACTTCCAGATGCCCTGAGTTGGTAGTAATTACAGGCATGAACGGTGCCGTAGGTTTCGAGACCAGCCCCGTGTAAGTGATGGAAGAGTTTGGAAGCCAGTGTAGGGGCGGGGGGAATCCATTTGGCTTTAACTCAAATTTAATTTTTATTTGGTTTCCTTGCTGGGAGGAAACACTGAGAGAATCAATTGTCTTTTCAATACAGGTTACCTCTCTTCAAGCACATCTACGAAAAGCATAGAGACAAAGGGCTAACTTTTATTGAAAATTCCAATTACATTGAGGTCTGCCTGCTTTTACATAATTGGAGGCTCGGGCACTCACTCTTCATGGTTAGGCTCCTTGTAATTTTTTGCTTGAAGGCTGGTTGTTCTGTAGTATCAGAAATTATTTCAGGACTTGGATATCTTTTCTCTTGGAGCAGTATCACGCATGAAAATCACCTGAACATGTATTAAACGCTGAAGAACAAGGTATGCCAAAGGTCTTTGGGCATTTCATGGTAGATCCTGGCACCACAGTGAGGTTCCTAAAAGGGCGGGAATGGTGTGCCTTGCTGGAACTGACCTCGGTCAGGTAAAATAGTCCTACGGCTGCCCCTACGGGAACGGAATCATCTCTATAAACCTGGCTTTGGGTTGCAAGTAGCTCCAGCCGTATCCTGTAACTGTGTTAGGAATGGCAGCCCGTACAATGCAGGTCTTCATCAGCCTGTTGTATTAGCGAGCTGCTTAATTTTGGTACCAGATGTTAAAACTCCGATGATATGTTTTCTACCTCAGTGTCAGGAACATCTTTCACAGGAATCTCTCGTGAAATCCACAGACTGTCAGCCTGTGGATTACCACATAAAAAAAGCAATGACTGGATTTTAGAGTTGGTTTGACATGTTTTTTTGTTATTTCACTGGAACAGTTGTCCCCCGTTCCTCTCTCTAGCAGTTATATCTGTGGTTTTAGGGCTAAAGCAGAAATACAATTTTCTGTGTGTTTAAATGGAAAAGTATACCGAAATTCATGTACTGCAACATATGCCAAATATACAGCTGCTTTCAAAGACTGAACTGATAGTGTTAGTGTTACATGGCTGTTGTTCTGAGATTAAAAGTTTTTAATCAGCATATCACAAATACCATTTAACAGATAATTTAAATTATTTCAGCTTTACATCCGAACTGTTAGGCTAAGCAAAGCGCAGCATTTTTTTTCCTGGAAAATCATATTCCTGCATTGTTAATCTGAATTCTGCTACGTCTGTGATGAAGCAGATTAAGAACTGCATATGTACTTGCCATGGCAACCCCTGTATCACATGACACACACGCTAGTTCAGCCAAAGAGCTTCATGCCTTATTAAACAGACCCAGGCACACACCATTTTGCCATGTGACTGCTCTAGCCCTGGCAGCTTTTTAAAGGGAAACTGTATTTGAGCATCACCGTGTTTTCATCGGCATCATCTTGCCCGAGTTCCTTCCTCTCCTCTTAGATTCTGTGTTGAGTTTTTAAAGAAATGGATGAAGGTTGACAAGATTCTGCTTTTATAGGTATTTTCTTCTGTTTGTCTTTCCTTTGGAAAAAATCGATGTGCAAAGATAAAATAGTGGGTTTTTATTTTTTTATTTTTTTTTAAATTAGAAATTAAGGGGCTCTTCGCAGTTGAGTGAACAATATACTGCTTTTTTTGGACACATTTTCTGCTCTCAGCTCCTGTGGGCTTTTACTAGATATCAGGAGAGTAAATGAGGACAGAACAAACAAACCCTGGTCCATTCCAGTATTGACAAAGCATTCCCAAAACATTGGCCTGAAAACACCTTTGCTCCTTGCTGCTTAACACGCCGTCTCTTAGACCTGATGATGATGACAATGCTCTCTAACTCCTCACCCGGCAAAATGTAGCCTGATACAAGTTTTTCCGAACTTTGCTTGTTTAAGAGAAGTTATGCGTGGCACTCGATTAGCAAATCTGAGGGGCTGCAACCTCAAGGGAATGAGTGGTGGTGAGCAAAGAGAAGTTAAGAGGCGGGGCTGGAGTTGAGCAAGTATGTCCATCTGCACCTTCATGTCCCCCAAGGAAAGGAGAGCAGCAGAAATGCAGTCTTGCCCCGATTCCATTGCTAAAGGGCAGGTGCAGCGTATGCTGCTGCTGGTGTCATCTCTGCTGCCCGCTGGCACTGTTCTTGAGGAGGAGCACACTCAGGGAGGAGCTGCTGGAACGCTGATTCTTTACCAAAACAGCGGGCAATGGAAAGGAATCCCTTTCCCGTTCTGTTTGCCTTTCCTCTATCGGATGCCTGACTGAAGTGGCATGGTTTTTCTTTCTCATCTAGTCGGAACCTGAGGTTTTTGTGGCAAGCACTTACTTTGAGCCCAGATACATTGCCAGGTGCCTGACTAAAAGGGGGAACAACACTCTGCGCAGCAACAAAACACAGTGAAAAGACTGTATTAGTCTTAATTAGTAATTGCCCCCCAAAACCCCTAGGTTATTTAGTCTCCTATGTCTGCTGTGCAGGTGCAATTTACCAAGAGTTATAGAGAGACCAACTCTCAAGTCCATGTGCTGAAATGAATCATTTTTGTGATTTATGTTGTTGCTTTTGAACTTAAGGAGAATCTATTTTCAATGTCCGGTTCCAGTCTGTCAGATTTTCATCTTCATTTCCCAAGTAATCAGTCAAGGTGCAAAGACTTATAATTAATGCTATTCCGTGAGAGACTGCTGGTTCCTTGTGTTCAGTTTCAAATTAGTTTATTGTTTGGTTACCATTTTGGAGATGATCCATGATAAGGGAGCAATAACCTGCTTTGGGAATTAATTTAGAGAGGTACTTCTACATGAATTGACCATTAAACAGAGAAGCAGTATTACATTGGTTATTAGGGACACAGATAGAAAGGTGCTCTCTTCTGAAATGTGTATCCGTGCATGTCTGCCAGCCATTGTACAAGGATTCTAATGCAATATCAGTGTTTGAGTAAGGAGACGTTTTAAGATGGTGTGTAATAAAAAGGCTTTTGGCAGGGTAAGGTATTTTAGGTTACTGTTTCAATTGTATTTTATGACAGTAGTGATCTTTCAGCATCTTTAACTACTTTGTTATTAATACCTGCTCTGATATTATTAAGAGGGAAGGAGAACTTAGAGATCATTTCTCTCCTAGGAAGGCACGGAACAAAGGCCCTGCCCACTCCACTGAAATGTACTGAAGATTTTTACAACCGCTCCTAGCAGTCTGCTGCCGCTGCATAGTCCTAGGTCTGCAGAAGTGGAGTAGCGGCAGCAATATTTCCCCTTTCGTGTGCAGTGAAAGAACCGGCTTTTCAGAATTCCTTCATCCCCGCAAGTGGGATTGCATTTTCAAAAGAGATTACCAAAATCAAATCTTTTCTGAAAAACTGGCCCAAACCTCTCTTCTATTTTTCAAATAGAATTTCAAATTTAATTTCTCCAGTTAAATAATCAGGAGTTTTGTTATCTGAAGGTTTGTATTTAAACCACAGGTTTCTATATTGTGTTTGTTTGCAGTTACAGCAGTGGAAAAGGCTATTTAGGCTTGTGACAAAATATTTTGACTAGCCTCTTCCTACTTACTCATTTGTTTGTCCTCAGTATATGTTTATTGTGAATTGTCTTCCCAAGAGACTATAAAGAAGATGGTAGCTTTCACTAGCTGATCTTTGCTGTCATTTAATGATGGGCTGATCCAGGATGTTCTGTACAAAAGGGGTTTGTCAGACTGGGTCTAAAATTTGTGGAAATAATGTCATTACCAGAATACATCAGAAAAAAAAGCCCAATAACTTCATTGCAAGACAGTTAAGGTTGCTAAGAGACAGAATGCAATTATCTGCCAATTTGTGTACCATTCCCAAACACTTAGAAGGGCGAGAGCTGTGGACTGCCCTGAATTCTAAGCTATGCGCAAAATAAGCCAAATGCATTTTGTTGTCAAATGCAGTTTTAAGAAGGGCATTTAGAAATGACACGAGAGCTGTGCTTGACCCGTGTTTTTTTTCTAAATGTCTAATATCAGTTATTTTCATTTCCCTCTCACTCCCGAAATCTACATACATTGCATGTATTTTAACTGATAATACAGAAAATGTGAAAAAATGAAATATATAGAAACATACAATTTTTCTAGTAAAAGACGTACAGCTACACTTTCTTGAAAATGGCACGTTCTTACTTTACTAGTAACAGTAACTTACTCTACAGTGTTCAGTGTTCCTGTATTATGATTCCATTATTGATGTATGCTGATGTTAATTTAAGGTTGACCAGCATGAGTCATTGACTCATTTTGTTTCTTTTTCTGAAATGTTTTGTGTTGTGCTTGCACGTTAAGTACTGCAATTTATTTTGGGTGCAAACTAAGTTTGTGCCTCAATGAAGTTTACATTCCTCTGTGTCACTGTGGCTATTATGTAGATAGTATAAGATTTATGCCATCCTAAGCTATTAATTTTCTTGGTTTTAAGGGCATGCATCTGGTAAATTAAGTGCAGGCAGTAAAAAGAGAGAAGCAGAGGTTTCTCCCTCTGTTTTCAGAATGGTAACATCTTCCATTGCTTTTTCTGGAAATAAAGATTCATTTTTAGCTAATGGGAAACACTAGCTGTAAAATTGAAGAACTCACCACAATACTGAAGGAATAAGCACTTCTGACCAGCCTAATAGTAAGCTCAAATCTGAACTGGTATTCAGTCAGTAGCTCTGACACTGTAGTGCTATAGTATGCCCATACAGGTGCGTTACTGTCTTGTGGGACATTGCTCTCGGAAGGTTGGGGCAGCGGGTTGTCCTGGAGTGCAGTCTTTGGCCTCCGCACCTAGCCCCAGCGAGGGCTGTGAATCCTTCCGTTCACTGAAGTTCATCAGGACAGGTGAAAGCAGATGTTCTGACCAAGCTTCAGCATAGCCAAACTGCAGGTCACTTCCCCCCCAAAATTGTCCCGGAAACACTTTACCTGCCAAGCCCTTTTTTTTGTAGATGCGGGTAACCTCTCACCTCCTGGCCACCTCTTCAGAGAAGCACGCCAGAGTTTTAGGGAGATGTTAGCAGCCCCTCAATGTCACTCTAGCTCATTCTCTGATCCTTTGGGCTGCAAAGGGAGTCTTGGTTAAGTTCTGATGAAACACACCTTTTCAAGACTGCATCAGAAGCAACAGAGCTGCAGGCACATTGGCCTGTTTCACAGATGGTCATTCTTTTAACTTCCACTAGTAGCGATCCAACAGTGGAAGTCGGCATTGGGTAGCCGAAGGAGTCCCAGTTGTCCTATTAAAAATGACACCTGCTGGCTGCCCTGGAAAGCTGTCTCCTAGGCCACAGGAGCACAGCAAGGGCTTTCTGGTGGTTGCTTCTTTTCTCTTTGGGGTCCCAACGATTCGCTGTCGGCTCCCATGTGTAACGTAGACAAAATGGCATGCTGCCTTAAGAAAAGGAGCGGAGCCTCTGCCAGTGAAGGGCAGAGGGCAAAGCTTTGTCGCTGGGTGATCTGTTTTGGCTGCCACACCACCACCTGCGTGCTGTGTCTGGATGCAGAAAGCCCTGAGAGTAAGGAGATGCCATTCCATGAAGGGGTTTGCTGCAACTTTCTTTTCTTTTTTTTTTTTTCTTGGTTGTGTGATGAATTTTTTTCTACTCCACACTAAACATGTAGTCGGGGGGAAACAGTGTCATTTAAATAATATTCCTTTACACATTTCAACATGTAGATGCATGATTGTCAAGATGAAAAAGAATCGATTCTGAAACTTTTTGCAGTGACAAAAAGCAGAAAGGGAGGTTGGTTATTGTCAACCTTTTTTGCCCCTTTCATGCAAATGAGGGGGAGGAAAAGCTTTTTTCAGTCGTCTTCTTTAATGGCAAGGTCATCAGAACTGTGTATTTATTGTAGACCTCATATTATAAAGTGCTTTGTAAAAGACTGGGACTAACACTTTAGTGATGTTGCTGACACTCTAAATGAGGTGGTGCTGTGTGTACCTTGCTGTTTCTTTGGCGTACAGCTTTTCCTACACTATTTCCAATTTTCTTGTCTGTAATCACCAACTCTCCACCTTCATCTTGCAATATGGAGATAACATAAGTAAAATCTAAAAAAGGAACTAAATCTCATTGATACTGAAATTCGTGGAATGGCTGATGCAAAAGGGTCTTTCCCTTGCATGTTTTCTGTTTTGGGATATTGGTGATAATCCTGCCTTTTACACAAAATTTTATTATGAGGACCAGCCATTTTAGTTGATACTTATTTGCAAAAGAGACCTTAATTTTTTATGGAATATATGGCTGGTTATATTTTTAATTAAAGAAATGTAATTAATTGTTCCGTGCACATTAGCAGTTATTTTACAGATATATGTGTTAACTACAGTAGTCTAGTTCATGAGATAATGCATAATTTCAGTAGTGTTTTCTTGTAGCGTGTCCCCCAGTGCTGTACACAGTCATGCTAAAACTCTTACTGCAAGGTCAATTCCATGTTTAAATGGCATATAGTACAACTTCTGTGTTGGTTAAAATAAACAATATTTTGCCATTACTTTTTTGTATCATTGGAAAAAAAACCCCTTTTATCCTTCCATATGTTCATTTATACCGTGATAGTTTGCATTAAGACAGAATAAAATGCTTTTGCTTTTGGTGTAAAAAGCTGTCGGTATACCTGACAGCCTTCAATATGCTGGGCTTTTTTGGTAATTAGTCGTACCTGTTCGGTTTCACGAAGTTGCACTAACCTGCGTTGAGCGTTTCTATGGCTTGTGGTCAAATTCCGCATGACTGGGGGTTGGACTAGGTGACCTTTAGAGGTCCCTTCCAACCCAAACTATTCCATGATTCTGTGATCTGCAGAGGTGCTTTCCTGAGCTCAAGCCTTCATGCTCACTGTATCTGACAGTCATTCTTCTGAGTACATTAAGTTTTACTGGGCAGAGCAACCACCAGCTGCTCCTACTTGGATTTACTGCTTATGCAGTAGCCGGTTTGTATATAAATAGTGTTGCGGTGCCTCCTACTCCCTGAGCCAGAAAGAAGGGAGGCCGGGGACTGCAGGAGGCTGGGAGGCAGCATTACGGGGAGGTGGTTTGGGTGGCAAGCTCTGCAGCTCAGCTCCTCTGTGACACCTGCAAGTACCATCTGAGCATGAACTCGGGGCACAAGATAGAGCAGTTTTTCTCAGTGCTATAGTCAACCTTTTGCACCTGCGCGCAACTGCGCGTAGCTCCAGAAGAGAGCTGCAGCCCTCGAGGAAGGGGATTTGTACAAATAAGAATGTAACTTCAGGTGCTTTCTTTGGATGCTTCTTAACTGTGTTTATAACAGGAGTTGCAAGTAAGACCAGGTATCTGTCAGGCTACTAGGTGCTACTTGCTTTAACTAAGCAAAAATACCTGCTACAGGAGTCGGGGGTTTTGTTGTGGTTGGAACATAACTCTGACTACTTACGGTAGTGTTCGTACACAGGTTGTGCACAGTCATCTTTACTTTGTTTAACATGATGGCTCGCCACGTATTAGCCTTTGAATACATTGGAGAATTCAGCCACCATGTAAAAGGAAAAGAAACTCAGATCTGCTTGTTGTATAAAGGACCGGTATTCACGGAAGGTTACGGCTTGTTCAAATTCTGCTCTTTTATGCTTTGATGCCTGATGGAAGGCTGAAGATGAGAACATTAGGGAATCCAACTGAGGGCAGGTAAATACCTCTTGTGCTCACCTAGTGGAGTGCTAGGTGATGAGCAAAAATGCAGGTGCCACTTTCTTTCCATTTCAGATCCATTTGGTCTTTCTGGCTGGTGTAGATTTCAAAGTAATGGATTCATGGCCTTGATTTTTACAGTAACAATAGTATTTCCCAAATGTCATCAGAGATCTTAGGGGGAAGGTGGTTATGTTTTCCAGTACTGTGATACAAAAAGGACACAGTGTTTTAGTTCTTCAAAACAAATAATGCTTGAAACACTTACTATAGTGTCTGAATTAGTCCAATGACTTTACAAGTCATAAGCAGAGCCAAACACCGGAGCAGGAAATTGCAGGTGAAGGCGATTCCATTTTGAAGCCAACACCTCAAGAAAATATATGCTGAATAAAGTGGCAGGTTCCTCGGACTGAGCTCTGCTTCTCCAGCGCGGCCCCTTCTGAAGACAATGACAGGAAGCATTCCTATTAACGCACCCACCTTGCTTCACTCACAGGCCTTAAAGCTTGCCCAAACTCATCAGCAGCGTGGCTGCATCATTACAGATGGCTAGACCAGCCCTCTGCCCAAGTTAGTGCCCGGGAACCATTTGCTTTCCTCCTGTTGATAGAGGTGGAAATATCAGGTGAGTGGTAACTGATATATGCCTGTATGTTGCAGTGCAGGCACAAGGTTGTGAAGGCTGGGCTAATTTTTCTCTTCCTCTCTTAGTTTCTTGTTTGTCTGAAAAATTTTCTCCGCTAGCAACTTCTGTCAGCCTATCTGCTGCTTGTTTATCAGGCCTGAAAAGTGGATTAGGCCCATGGGTGTTCTTGTCAACTATAGCAAGAATATTGAATAATGTTGCTTTTTCCATTTCTTTTTTCTTTTCTTTTTATTCACACCCCCTGCTTTGCACTGCTTCGGCTGATCTCATTCTAATCTGAACAGCGCAGCAAGAGCGTGCTGATAGTTAGGAGCTGCGTGCTTTGAAAGCTGCAGGTAGAGATCCCCGTAACTTTCCCTTCTCACTGAACAGAGCTCAAGAATGGTGAGAAAAGGGTGGTTTGAAGAAGATGAGATCAAAGCAAGGCAAAGAAACACATAGGAGAAATCACGCAAAAGGAAAAACATTTCAAGTGTTTGGAATTCTCTTGGTCTAATATCACCAAACATAGCAAATAATAACCCATCTATTGTCTTTCCATGCTTTCTCACTCTACAGATCATTAGTTAATAATTAAGTCTGCCATGAGATATTTTTTCTCAACTCCACAGTCACGTTTTCCTCCTACAAAAGAATTGTGATCAATTGAAAAAGCATTATGTAGACTTTAAAAATCCTGTTCTGTAGGAAATTCTACATCTTCCAGATTTTTCTTTCCAACTAAAATGAAAACCACAGTTGTTTGGTTTTGGGTTTTTTCCCCCTGTGAAATGAATTTTCAAAGGCAAGGTCCACACTTTTCTTTTTCTGTATGTAACTTCAAAATATTGAAAGTAAAGCTCACTTCATGTTGAAACATCTACATGTTAAAAACTTCAAATGTCACCGCTGAATACTGATTCACTGGATATGCTCACTTTTAAGTTGTTGTTTTTCAGCATAAAGCACTATCAAAACTGGCATAGGCTGCAGAAAGTCTTGCTTCCAGCAAAATCCTTCATAAATTTTCTCACATAAAGTATCCTGTCAGAAGATTCCAGATAAGCTCTGGTATAAATGTGTGAGTGATCCTTCAGAGATGCAACCCCCCCCTTCCCAAAACACTGAAAACATTCGTTCCGCTTGCTTAAAACAATCACCTGTATCTGTTCTCCCTGCGAGGCGGCACAGCTGTTAATCTGCTGGATTGCTTTGATGCTTGTTGCATCCTGTGGATTTGCTGTGGTTCCTGCGCTGGTGACGGCAAGAAAACGTGACCGTCGTAGGCTTTCCGTGAAGCGCATAAGGGACAATTGAGAAGCATTTCTTAGATTAATCCAATACAAAAGTCTAGAGGCAGTAAAAGGGGGCCTGAATTAGCATACACCTAATAGACTAAGAGCATGTGAAGGCCAACAGTGGTTGATCCGTGTTTATTTCAATGCGCTTTATGAACTGTCAGTGATTCAAGGTGCCACTTGTTTCATAGTACTTGTTATCAGCCTTGTGGAAGAAACTCTCCGCCACCAGAGTCGATAAAGCAGAAATAGGAGAACAAAGAGAGCCAGCAGAGGAACTGAAATTCTCAGCTGTTTTCTGCCAAAACAAAAAGAACAGAGTGGTCAGATATAATTACGTGCTGTTGGCGATTCGCGGTCCCACAACCCACCCTTTCCATTTCTTGGTTTGGGAACTGGAAGTCCTTTCTCCCGTGTCCTCTGTAGTATATGGAAACCTTCTATCGGTATTCAGCAAAGAAGAGAAGGTAAGGTCTCTACAGAATGACCACAGAAAAGTACACCTAAATTAATCTTTATGTGTTATTCTTGCTATATTATCTTTCTCTAGCAAATTACAGCGCTAGGCTGTGCATTGAAGAAGGCCTTTTCATTTCATTGGAAGAGCAAATTGAACTTTGTTTCACTTGAAACATTTAATTTTCCACACTTTGCCTTTTTTCCTCAGTTAAGTCCAAGACTGTTAATATTACTGTTACTATTTGCATACTTGACTGTTTATTTTTCCCATTTTTTGGTTGTGTAGATCAAAGCAGGAGAGCAGATGTACACATGAAGAAAACTGAGGTGCTTGTTTGCTAATGGTAGCCATTTCCTACACAGGCTGGTTTTGGGCAATCCCAGTACTTCAAGAGACCTGCAGCCTAGACTGCAAAGTTTAGACTCCACCTGCAAAAGTCAAAACACAACAAATATTCCATGTTTAGTGTCCCTGTGAACTGATTGTTGTGTTGACAGTTTTATGTGTGCGTTGAGAGTTGCAGTTCAAGGTGAGTGCAAGGTTTTACAGTACACAACAGTTACCTTTTGGTTTGTGAAGTTGGGCATCTCTTGGCTTTGCCAACCACAGCTGCGTTCATGAGCAGATGGTGCTCAGATTCAGCCATTTTCAGGTTTAATTTTGCACTATATCCCAATGTAAATGCCTCCACCTATATGGCCCAGGTGTTAAAGTTGTAACAGAAGGTGTCTGGATGAGCAGGGTTGCCTGAACGTTTACTGTATGGCTGTAAGTAACTTAGTGTTAGAATTTGCAAGGGAACGCACGTCTCAGTATGGTGCAGACTTGCCAGAGCTTTTGGTTTAAAAGGCTGCGGTAGCCTTAGGATAGCTGAGGTGAGTGGATGCTTGTTCAGAAGGGTGAGCATGAAATGACAGCTTGAGAAAGAAATATACCGCCTGCTATTTTTCTCTCCTTCTCCATGAAGTCAAAGCATTAATCTTTTTTTTAGTTTGAACTAAAACAAATTTCAGGTTGTTTAATCAAAATTGATTCCTTGCCTCCTCAGTGGTGTCTTCAATTTGCAAGACTTTTCAGTTTCTTCATTGTGCTTATGAGACCACAGGATATAAAGATATCTAATCTTGCTGGTTTACCACTGTGTTTTTTTTAAAGCTTGGGATATTTATTAGAAACAGTCAAATACCAGCAGAAGTAATTTGATGAATAATTTGTTTGACAAGCAGTGGCAAAGTTCCTTAGATGATTCATACTCTCCAACTGCCTCACCTAAAGCTTTGTAGTTGCTTTGCTTTCACTGCTATGTCCTCGTTTGTCTCTGCAATACTTTCTGCTGAAAGGGATGCAGATCACTTTTCCCTGTCCTTTTCATCTTTCTCTCTGTGTGTGCATGGGAAACAGTGACACATATCCTAATCTGAGCATTTTTGAGCCTGTGGTGGCTAAGGCTTTTACGGCATGCCCTCTGAGCCCACTCATTTGAACACAGAAGGGGAACATGAGATCCAGTTGTGCATTCTTTCAAACAAATGCCTCTTATAAGCTGATGAAGCATTCAGGAGCGAGTTGAGCTTAAAGTAGTCAGTTTTCTCCCACTGGAGTTGTAGAACTTCAGTGCATAGATGACTAAAAATTTAGTTTTCAGCCTAAAGCAAGTAGGTTTCTGGAGTAGGGTTCTCACTCTCTGGCATTTCCTTCCTTTTTTTTTTTTTTTTGTTTTTATGAAGTGTCTCAAAGCAACAGAAGGATAGAGGAGATCTTCTCAACAAGGCACGATCTGTGACCATTTTTCATAAGATGGAGTTTCCACTTCTTGTAACAGCTGTGTTGCTATTCATTTAGGTCCTTTATGCCTACTCATGAAGGGAACAGTTAAGACAGTTTAGTCCTTATCCTCTTCCTTGCAGACTGATGCTTTTGATCTGCTTTTGGTTGCTTTTTAATGTGAATGTGTGATGGGTCTGTGGTCAGGTCATACTATACCCACACTGGAAAAAAAACGCTGGGTGGTGAAAACCCCTCACAATTTTGTAATTATAATGAAGGCTTGTATGTCTGTTCTCCTAATTGCTTCAAGTGAACCATTTCCTGACCGTGCTAATAAAACATCCTATTACAATAATCATGTCTCAACCATGTTAGAATACCTGTTGATTTGGGATGGTAGTTGTAAACAAAGAGAATGAAGCACCTCTGCAGAATATGTTAAATTTGCTTCCACTTCGATTTTATTGTATTTGTCCAGATGAGAAGCCAGAAATCAATTCCAACTCTTTCCAAAAATCTTTAATGAATACCTTCTCCCGCTTTTCCCAAACCCACAGTTTGTCCTGAAGCAGTGAGGGCTAACATCAGATCTAATGCAGCTTCTTTTATTTACCAGAGTAACATTTGGGATGAACTCATTCCTAAACTTTATTTGCAATAAATCATTGGGGAAATGCTATTTTTTCATTTGTATGGTTTATTTGTGAGTAGCCTGTTGCATTTTGGTGCCATTAGAGTAAGAATGCTGATGTAGGGGTCCTGATTCAGCTCCTGTTCATTATTCATTTGTACTCCAAATAAATAGTTCAGTACTTGCTGCTTGCTATGAACCATCAAGCTGCTGAAACTGTCAGAGATTGCAGTAGGCAAAACAAAAGGTCACGAGCACTCCAGGTCTTTTAGCAATACTGCGGCAATCTTTCCTTACAATTGCATAAGCAAGCAACAAATACAGTACAATCGGGTTGCCTTTCTCATCTCAGCACTGCGTGATCATTAGTGGCTTTCCACCGTGTGGAGTTGTTCCACCCCAAGGGAGATGAAATCCCACCTGAGAAGTTGTTCCTTCCTAAGCTGATGCATACGCCAGCTGTTTCATGTCTCCTTTCTTTGAAGGTGTGACAGGCTGTGAAGGAAGAACCGAAGTGGCTGCTGACATCGCGTGCGATGGCTAGCAGGCGCTCTGCATCCTGGTGTTCACTCAGCAAATCAAGAGCATTAAATTAAGGCAGTAGGCCCCGCATGCCATTTGACAGTAATGGTGTGTTAAACCCGCTGCTCTCTGTACCTTAGAGGCATTACTTGTAAAATCACAATGCTTTTTGAAAGGATGTTCCCTGATTCACCCTCAGCTAAGTTTTTCCTGGCTCTGTGGGGATGCTTGGAAAAGAGGGCACTGAGAGGAGTCTCGTTCTGCCTCGTGACTGCTGTGAAAGGGCCAGAGACAAGCAGTGCCTGAGATCTGGAGGGATGCAGTGATAGCACCTTCCATGTGCCTCTGGCACCAAGGAGGAATTGGGCCAAGAGGAGGAGCAGCTTGC
>NW_008824932.1:4335386-4345906 GCF_000699105.1 Pygoscelis adeliae
TTTTTTACAGCTCTCTGTAAACCTTGGGTGCCATCAAAGAGAACGGGCTAGCTAGACTTTGGGTCTGATCCAGTAGGACAGTTTCTGTGTACCAGTGCTACCTACCATGTGGAAGTCTTTTGTATATACTGATAAATTACTTTCAGATTCCTTGGTTAAACTGGCTATAGAGCAAAATCTTCAATAAATGAGGCTATGTTATAAACTGTCAAGTTTGAGTTAATTTCCTAAGCATTTTAAAATGCCTCAGAATTAAATATTTTAAATTTCTGGTCATGTTCATTCACTTGCTGTGGTTGGTTTAGTTATTCATTCTCTCCCAGACAACTCACTCAAAAATAATGACTCCTTTTAAAGGCACTGTGATTGGCAGGACTATTCCTAGTCTATAAAGTATTCTGTGATAGGTAATTTCCACCCATATTCTCTTTGCAGACCTGGGATTGATAGGGTAGGTGCCAAACTGTCACGTTATAGCCTTTGGTAATTAAAATATAGGATGGCATTAGTATTGGTTCTGGATAATTACCTGTTTTTCGAGCAAAGCTTTGACAGATAATATTATGGAAGGTCTCCAGAAATTTGGTTTAAAAAGCTTTTCTCATGCCACAGAAAGCAGAGATTATATTTTGCAGGTAGGACTATTTGGAAACCAGTTGGTACCATTTAATGTAAGAGATGGTTGAGTGATTTGTGGAAAATAAGGTTATCTGACAAATTCAGCCCATATTTCAGTTCATAAATCATTCATAAGCTGATTGTGATTTCCACAACGCATTCATTATTCATAAGTGCTCACTGAATAATTTGTGCAAACAAATTTCAGCCTATAGAGCACCCGTGAGTTGTTTTGTGTGTGTTATTCTTAGTATGTGATCATGGTTTTATTTTCTTATCGTACGCCACTTCTAAGTCGGAGGGTAGTAGCTAACATTGAATAGTTCCCAAAGCAAATGGAATACTTTTCCTGTATGAGACAAAGAATATTTATGTCGTGCTTTGTCATTGCTGCTTTTAACACAACAGCATTGCTGAGTCTGTAGCTGCTTACATCTTCAAGCAGAAGTCCACAAAGATGTGGTTCAGTTGGGTCTATTCTGCCTATTCTGCTTAAGAATTGTAAGTCCAAACTCCTAGTGTCGTCCAGTTCTGCATGGATTTTTCTCAGGAAATGTTTTTGTGCCTAACTGGCCCTCTTTTCTTCCTTTTTAAATTTTTTTTTTTCTTCAACAGAATTTTTGCATGTGCTGCTTCAATGCTTTCCTCTTCATGAAGACTGTGATTCACCTTGTTTCCGGGGGAGTAGGGTATTGGGGAAGGGAGAAGGGGTGAGGTGTAGGGGATGGTAACAGGGAGATAAATAAAAATATATATAATTTCCAGGAGATATTTTTTTATGTTTCAAAAGTCTCCAGTAAGAGGGCTTGAGCTAATGTAAAGAAATCTTCAGCTCTTTTTAAGACGGACAGGAGATTAAAGTGTGGGGAGTATCCTCTTGGCCAGAGGAAGAAGTGTGGACAGACTCTTGTTTGGTCTCCCCTGCCATAAGCAGCACTCTAATGGGCAAAAATTACCAAAGTAGGGCTTTGGAGAGAAGGATTTTCTTCTGTCTCTGCCACTGTTATGAAATATGACCTTAAGAAAGGCATTGAACACGGTTTCCTTCACTTCTCCCCTCTTTGCCCGCTTCCTCTATTCAGACTATGAACCACTTACAGAAGTGGCTGTGCTGTACATACGATGGGGCCATGGTGGCACGTGAGGGATGCTGGAGACGGCAGCGTTGGAGTGTCCTGCCTACGGGTCCTTTCACTCGGCCTCTGTGGCAGCGGTGTGGTGTATCCCGAGTACGTCCTTGAGTAATGCTCCTTTAATTTTTTTTCTTCATCATCTTAAGCTGAAAGCTGCTGGTTCGGAGGCCATTGATCATTTTAGGAGTCTCAAACTGTTTTCCTTCCTTTGTCTTGCCATGCTTTTTTTTAATAATGGAAAACCTCTAAATAAAGTGGAGGTACCATTCCGTAATTGAGGATTCTGAGACAGACTAAAGTTCAGAAGCTATTTAATTCCATTAGCCTGTAGGAAAACAACTGGAAACGAGTTTTCAGTTTTTTCTTCATTAGAGAGAGTAGATGAGTTATGAAAAGGAGTTGATAAGGTACTCCTTAAGCAGCTGGTGACATGTAAAATTTGAGGCAACAGACCTTTTTATCAGTAGTTCGGGTTAACAGACTGTTAACCCTGGTCTGTTTCAAAGTGATACTGAGGTGTTTTATTGAGGGGAAGTAGAATATGGCCTAAAACTGCTAGTTACATCTGTATGTTTATGTCCCAGGTTTTTTGTTATTGTGGGCATCAGCTGTCTTGTGCACCAGACATCTGGAGTGATAAGCAAACCCCGTCTTTTGTGTCATAGGTACACGTAGTAGAGTCCTGGAGTTACTAGATGCATCATCTTGATGAGAAAAACAGTCGCACACATCTTAATTATTCCTGTTTGGAAAGCAATAAATATTGTCTGATATTTGTACAACTGCACCATCCAGAAGCTCTAAGGAAGATTAAAAACAGCCTCACGCTTCACGGTAGAATGGCATTTCTGAAGGCCTGGGCATTGAGTACTGCTCATGAGAAAATCTGAGGCACTGGCTATTTGAGATGGTATTTGGATGCTGGAATTAAATTGGAGAGAAAAGATAAAGCCCAGAATTCCTGAGAGATGTGTGGCATTGTTCAAGTTGCATTCCTCAGTCAGTGTCTCTGTTTCTATGTAGTATTTGTAACGTTGAGAGAAGAGGCTGGGTATGGATAACTTGTTCGGGAGGTCTTGGATGCCTCTGACCTGCTAGGATGAAAGTTGGAGACTTTCATCTATCAGGCAAAGGTGTAATTTTGTGATGACAATACCTACTTGTGTCAGACACAACATGGTGACCTGTTATCATCATTGCATTAGACAGCAATTTTTGCAGGTCTGTTTAGAAATAGTTCCCTTGTCTACACCCACTGGCTCTTCACTGGAAAGGAGAGTAGAAATGAGCATCCCCACTGCCATCGTTGGACATTAGCCCAGTTTCTGAACTAAAAACACATCCCATATGTGAGTTTAGGCATTGAACCTTGGTGTTTGGCCTTCAGTCATAATTCCCTGAATCCAGACAGCTCTCAAAAATTTGGGAAAATTTAACTGAAGATCTAATTCTGGGTTCAAATTTCACTGCTTATTAGATGCTCTCATAAGCTTTGCCAGTTTCTGAGCCACAGAAACAAAGCTGTGTTTTCCAAATAAGATGCAACCAGTTGTTCTGCTGGAGTGGGATTGGATAGTTACGAGAAATATTTTCGTATGTCTAAAAGTAAGTCTTCCATCCCCCTATCATCAACACTGTTTTCAGCACAAATCCAAAACGTAGCCTTATACTAACTACTATGAAGAAAATTAATTCTATCCCAGCCAAAAGCAGCACAGGTAGGAACAGAGCACACTGGGAGCAGTATGTTTACCGAGAAGAAATTTCTGTTGTGCCTCCAAATAAAAGGGTTGTGTGAAAGAAGGAAAGGGCAGGTTGAACTTCGTAAGCCGTTTTTGCTGCCAAAACTAGTGCTTCCTAAAGTTGCACCCTCACTGTTAAAATCATGAATAATGTACTGTGTTTTGTAGCACTGATATTGTTTGAAACAAAAAAGCAAGCATCTGTATTAAAGGGCTCATCTTTTACAAGCCCTCAGTTCACCTTCAATACTTTAATAAATACCACTAATAATGATTACAGTTGAAGAGATGCCATTATGCCATATGCCCTTTCATTGGTCTCTAGGGAGTACTTCCAAGTACACGGAGATAAATGTAAGTTATTGCTATGATAATCAAACCATGTGTGTCATATGGCACATAGAAATGATATACTATTTAGTAAAAAAGCTTTCTTTATTTAGTTAAGCAACATTTCATTTAAAAACATGTATAGGCATTTATCTTGTATATAAGATTAAATAAATATATGTGTCATGGAAAGGGCCAAAATTCTGTAAGCAGTAGCTGAAGCTTACTTGATCAGGTCTGGAGGCCTCAAGAAAAGGTATCACTTTTTATGTCCTCTCACATATTGTGCTTAAATGATCTTTCCCTTCTCCCTCTGCTTTACTGGGTACTAATCAGCTGTGTAATTGAATTGGCAACACTTTCATTGCTTAGGTTGTCAGTCCATATTTTTTACTAAATTCAGCCATCCTTATGTCTAAAAAATATATGAGCTTTTGAACAGAGAAATTCACAGCTGGAGATTTTCAATCACTCAGTAAATAACAGAGACAGTGAAATTAATTTCATTTCTTCATGTTCTTGCTCTAGATTTTCTTTCTTTTCCGAAGATTTGTTTTAGAGTTTATAGTTTGCCTATTAGGAATACGCATTTCTAAAGGATTTCAGTGGAAGGAAAAAATGCCGTCAGTGTACTCTGCCTTCCCTTTTCAAGAAGTTATCCATCTAAAATGTATCCTTTTTTGTTTTGCCAGATTTGATCAGTTCAAGACACTTGCGGAATTTTCCTCCTCCCCGACTACTCCTAAATATTTCCATAGCTGAAAAAGGTAATCTTTCTGTAGCTAGTGGGAGCGCATACCTACCTACCCCAGGCCAGAATATCCTCCTTAAAACAAGAAATCCCTCATGAAAGAACATCGGGTCCTAATCCTGGAGAGGGAAGAAGGAATCGCTATATGGTTAAAAATTAGATTCTGATTATGCAGAAGCTGAGTGAAGTAGGAATCGGTTAATTGACACCAACACAAAGAATTGTAGAAAAAAACCCAGGGCTAGCTCCTGCTGCGTCCAGTTGATGGAAGGATCCTCACCCGCTCAAATAGAAACAGCATCAAGCTCCAAATAACTTCAGCATTTTAGCTGCTGTTTGGTTGTTTTTTTGCGATCTATCTTTCTTTCTTTTCTCTACTCCTGACAACCTAGCTGTCAGGAAACTAACCTGCTATTTAATCTAATGATGTGTTTACATTTATTAATCAATTTGAATATATATCTTCCTCAGTGTGACATTCTTCCCCCTTGTCTCCTCCCCCACATCTCAGCTGGCAGCATTCAAAGTGATGAGTATCTTTCTTCCTTTTTCACTTGAGAAAGTGGCACAGAAGTTAAAGCACTTCAAAGAGATTGTTATCTCGCCATAGCTATTGTATAATTAAACAACAACCTCCCCATACCAATGTACATTCTCCTTGATCTTTAAGTATGAAAACAAAAAGAAGAGGCGTCTCCCATGTTTGTCTCATCTTACACATGAGCGTTAGCTTTTCACCTTTCTCCTGTAAACTGGCTTGGCTTTGTCGGAAAGAAGCTGAACTAGGGCGAAAAGATTTGCATGCTGCTTTAGGAAACTACTAATATGCTCTCTCTAACAATTGATTAAATTGTGCGGATGCGTGATTAATGATAGCTTGTTCAAATGTGACCTTTTCAATACAGGACAGGATGTGTGCAATGACTTGCAAGATTTAATGTGGAGTTTTAAGCTATGGACAAGGGGACGCTTTGCTTGTCCCTTTCGCTCAGCATGTCTCAAATAGGTTTTAGCTGTAGCAAATTAGGTAGAGCTAGATGAAATGAGAGCCACCTCCAGCTGAATTATCCAACTTAAAACTGATTTAGCATGCTATTTTTAGATTTAAATATTCCTGCTTCATGGTGGGAGATGCCAAAGTTAATCTGCTTACGAAGATTCAGACTTCCAAAGTTTCCATATGGGGTCTGTTCAAGAAGAAAATAGATTTTCTGTTTTAGTGCTTTAAACAAATTTAACTTCGGATTTTTAATTTAGCTGGAGGAAGCAAATTGCTATCCAGGAACACATTTTGGTATGGTAGATAAATCCTTCCCGAGCCAAATTTTCAAGCATGCAAACTCGCATTGTGTCACCGATTTTGATGAAGCTACAGGATTTCTGCCATCAGCCAAGGAATTTGCTTCTCTGGAATCAGTCAGTGCGAGTGGTAGGAGAGGAGACAGGATGACATGGCACCAGACGTTCCTTATTTTCATCTGTTTCCACAAAAAAAGCCTGATCAAAGGTGTTTAAAAATATCTCTCCTATTACTGTAAATGACAGTAGACTGACTGTATAGAACAGTAAAAGTCAACTCAAATGAGACAGGTGACAGCATTTTACTTGGTTTCAGACTCACTGCAGTGTGGTTTAATGAAGGCATCTTCTAAAAGCTAGTTTATGTTTGAGTTCCAATTCATTGTTCTATATAACATAATGATAACTGTTAGCGTTGCTCATCTGCGATAGAGGGCTGAATGTGCAAATAGCTTTTTCTATAGTCTGGAACTAAATGTTACTGGCCTGGCTGCAGTCCCAACTGGCTGGTTAAAGAAATGTGTCAAGGGATCGCAGGAATATAGACATCAGTGGCGCGTTTGGAATTAAAGCTTGCTCTGAGCTCTTGATTCCTTTGCTCTCCTTAAAGATTTCCAGCACAGTGCAACGTGGATAACTCTTTTTAGCACAAAGAACCTGTCCAAGCCAGTGTCTGAAGTATGGTTTCAGATGAGTTTTCTCTAAGGAAAATATTTGTCTTTAAATCTTTTCAGCTCTAATTAGGCCCGTGTGTCTACATTTCATGTCTCTGTGAACTGTAATTGCTAACGTTTGCACAGAGGAGTAAATGAGGAGCTGCTTTGTAAAATGCAAGCAAGCAGAATCCATCGGTCAGGCCCAGTCAGTTTTAATGACTGACTGACTGGTTCTTGTGAAAAAGGATGCAGCTCCGCTGCATTTGGAGCCCGCTTCAAATAAATATGCCTTCTTTTCAGAGCTGGGGATTGCAAACTCCTCTTCCCTTCAGGGATGAGACTGCTTTGTGGCAGCACCACCGGGGGAAAAGGCTGCTGCAGGCCAGGAGAACCTTGGGGAAGGGCTGTGCTTGAGGGAAGAACTGCAGCCACAGGACAGAGGTGCCTTCGCTTCCCTCCCAATCCTTGATGTAGTTATCAAAAGCACAAGGCTAGGTAGCAGCTTAGGATAACAGCTGCAGAAATAAGGAAGGGAGGGAGGAGAAATAGTCATAGCTGGCTGGGTAGAGGAGAACCAGTTCATTTCTTGGCTCTGGTCCTGCTGTGCCCCAGTCCTGCCTGTGCTGCTGCTGCAGCAGGTAGGTGTGGGCGTGGTGGAGTTGTCTTATCCCCCCTTTTCTTCTTCCCTTAAGGCAGTAGGAGCTGCTTGCTAATATGCCTAATATGCCTGTGGCAGAGAGGACGGATCTTAGCTCATTATGCTGTGGATCCAAGCACAAAGGAGAATGCTTCTATTTGTGGGTTTGCTTGTTCTGGATGAATGGACTGAAATGATTCTCTCTGCGGAGAATGGGCATGTGGGAGGTACGTGCGTTTCTGTCTCCAGGCAATAGCTACCTTGCTTCTGGAATTGTTCTTTTGGCCTGATTTTTCCCTTTGCCCGGCTATCAGTGTAAGTTAAGACATACTTTCAGAGATGGAATTATACTACTGAAATGTTACCGATGTGTTAAACTGGTGTGAAATCAGAGTCTAACTACTCATGTCGGCTCCCTGGGAGTAAGGAAGGAGCTGAATGCTTCCATCCAACGGAAACAGTCACTGCATGCAAATCCAGTACTTTGTCTGAGGCTTTAGCAAGGACTTCACTGTCCTCAGGTGAGGGACCAGGTGAGGTACATGAATCTCTGCTAGTGAGCCAAAACCATAAGTCTATTGCATCAGCTTTTATTTACCAGAGTTAAAATGGAGTTTATTCTCTGGGGTTATTACTGTCACTCATTATTAAAGGTCTAATTGATGCTGTTGATTCTTTATTATTGGTTTAGAATTAATTTCTTATTTCCCACTTCATGAATGTTAGCTATGTAAAAATAAAAGCTTTAATTAATTGACTGAGTTAACTTTTCCAACATACATCAGTCCTACTCCTTTGCACACATGTATCCGGAAGGGCAGAATAAAAGTGACATATGGTAAAAGGAAGCAGAATGTCTAAGCTCAGGTCGTTAAAGTGGTAATAATAAAGGCTTCACCAAATGGAAAATACCACCAGTCTACTCCAAACTTTCTTGATCAACACTCAATTAATTTTTATTGTTTATAGTGTTAATTATTTTTTTGGGAAAAAAAATCCTTATAAATTTAATTCATAGCATGGTGGTTAAATTGTAAATAACTGAAAATGCTGAAGCTTTTCCTCTAATAAAATTATAATTGGCCTTTTAAAGTAACTACACTAATAAATTCCCCCTCTCCCTCCTCCTCATACCTAACAATGCAGAGATCCTTGGTTGCCGTAAGTCAGCGTCATTCCTTTAGTCCTGTGAAGTTTTGCTAGCCTACACCAGCTGAGAATCTGGCCCAAAGCAGGGCTGAGACAAGGGAAGAGAAACATCACCTACAAGGTATTCGTTTATAGGATTGTTACTCTGGCTGAAGTCAGTGCTTTGCCACTTACAGAAGAGGAAAACGGCATTAAAATTATTTATACTCATTGAGATGTTTTCTACGCAGTGATAGACATTTGGAGTTAAAAATACAGTTCCGTTTTGCAGTTGCTGCTAATTACATATTAAACTGATTTTAGTAACATACTAAAACAAATGATAGCTGTAACGCACCACTTCTCCTCAGTATGTCTTAAGTACCTGTGCGTTGCCAGCTGTTGTAGCACCTCTGCGCCTTCTGATCCACAGTGTACCTGATCTCAACAGCGTGGCTGTAAAATGGGGCAAAAACCTAGATTCATCCCATTTTAGTCCCATGGCTTGAATCACCAGAACCACACGTTTGAACTGCCTGGGCACCTGCTGTGGAAGGACAAGAGCCTCCAAAGGGTGAATACTTTTATAAACGATGACATGAATGATTGAGCCAGGCTGCTCAGGCAGCGTGTGGCGAAGCAGAGAGATGAATGGAGGTCTTCCAAATTCTGAATGGCCTGTGACTTTAGGAATGTCCTCTCCTTCGCAGCAATTTGAGAGAGACTATTCTGATGTTTTGTTCTTACTCCCTATGCCATTTCTGATAGCAGCTTTGTCTAGACATCGCTCTTTTCTTAAAATCACCTTGGATAAAGGAATTGTTTTGTGCGTAAGTCACAAGAGTGCTTCAGGTGTCTCTGCTTACTACTGTCAATGTATTTCTGGGTTTTGGATGTTGAAGCGCCTCTCTCAGTGGTTAGTGTATTTCCAGGTCGCTTCATCTACGGATTCTGCATTAAATATTGAGGCTTGTACATGCAATCTTTCCAGTTTTGCATGTGTACGGAAGGTTTTATACATGGCAATACACATTTCCCAGTGCAGTGATTCCATTTTCTTGTGTTCGTACCTGCAGATTCGGTGTACCTTTGCATTCATACAGCAGGTATGTGATGTTCTGGCAGCAATTTGCCCTGCACAGGAGTATGGCAGAAGCCCCAGGGAGGAGCAGAGTCCTGGAACTTGTCTCTGGTTTCAGGTGCTGGGTTGTGCAAGCACATATCCATGCTCCTTGGCAGGATGCAGGGCAAGGCTCTCCCCCTTAGTGCCAGCAGCCCCCCGGCCTCCATAGTCCCTTTAAGGTCTAGAGAAAGGAAACCACCCAAGATGTCACTTAATGACACTGTTGTAGCCACAGTCTCCCAGTTGCGCAGGGAGAGCCATTGCTTCTGTTACAGACGTGGGAGTGTGTACACACATCAGAAGTTGGCCCTTAAATGTCAGGCTGCAAGAAACCTGCTCCGGTGACTAATCCTCCTGAGTCTGCAGGGTGGCTTGCTGATTCCCTGTAAATAGCACTTAGTCTAGTCCCAACCTGTTAAAAGTGTATGACGATTAACATTTTTTCCCCAAGTATTTCATTTTGACAGCACTATAAACAAAAGCACTTCTATGCATCTTTCTTTGCTGAATTATTTATTTGAATGTAGATATGAATCATTCTTTATTGCAGAATACAGTGCAGTCAGGTCCTAGTACTAAAACATCAGTGCTAATTAGCTGGAAATAAAATTGTCAAAAATACTTGATCCTAATTAGGGTCTTTTTAATGTTTATACACTGTGGACTTGATCTTCCTCCCAACGACTGTGTAAATCTGGAATACTTTCATTGACTCTAGTATGGTATTCATGCAAATAAGATGATAACTTTATGGCTCATTCTTATGGTTATATGCTGTTAGCTAAATAAGAAAGCAGTTCAAACTTTAAGTTGTTTGGTTAAGTAAAATCAGTCCACATGTTTCCTGCTGCATATCTGAAGCATAGAAATTTTAACAGCTATGCAATTCAAGAAGTATAGGTCTGACCATACTCTGAAAAATAACTATACACTCTTATTTATTTTACATACAAATATGCATAGATAATTAACTGACTCCGTTTTATGTTAGCTGGAATTGTTCAATTCGTACGGCTAAAATATTAGAGTTGATCCGCCCGATGAGCGACACTGAGTCATACGTGTTTAAAGTTATTCAGGTCCTCTGAGGTTTCTCCAGATAG
>NW_008824932.1:4345950-4360830 GCF_000699105.1 Pygoscelis adeliae
TTATCTGTCTGTCTTTTTCTTAAGTGAAGCTCAGCTACTTCTTGATGTAATTCCTCAGCTGTTCCCCATCCACTTTCCAAATCTCCATGTTCATCAAAACGCTCAATCCTATCATATTGCCTCAGCTTTGCACTTCTGTCCCAACCCTTTTGAGGGTTGGGCCCAAAAACTAGATTTAACCAGATGTGAAATGGGTTTGGATTGAGTATTTTAATCCGTGTCTTCGCAATCGAGACAAAGTTTAGATTTGTATTTGAACCTCATTGAACTTCGAAATAGGTCACATTTAGTGAACTTGCAGGATCTCACCCTTGATGAGCAGGAATTTTTGAATCTTGAGTTTTCTCTCACTGGCTCGTAGTGATCTGCCCAGGACCTCCAGAGGCAATTCTGCAATTCCTCCAGTCCAGACTTTCTATGCTGTAGGCTATTCTCTCTAAGGCCCGTGCCCTGCACTTTATAAGCGTAAAGACAAAAAAAAGTATATATTCTTGTTTTTTCTGAAATGACAGTGAACTTCAAAAATCGTAACTGCTTTTTGTTGAGTTAATTTCAACTGCAGTTATGCCAAAACAACATGGTTGCAAACTGTCTATTTTTGCAGCTACATAAGTAGAAGCTAAAATAGAAGACATCTTTTTTTACAGCAAATAATTGACGTTATTTTTCTCCTTTATAAATTGCTTAAGGGGGCCTATGATTTTATTCATATATTTATAAATTTGTTGTAACTGTTTGGATAATTCTGTAGCTAATTCTTGAGCTGTTAAATAGTTTATAAAAAATTTATTTTGGGGATTTTTAATTCAGGGGTTATCAGTAGCTGGTTTTCTGGGTTCATGACTAGCTCTGGGTTCTCACTTTTTCATAGTCTGTAGGATGAATATTGGGTCCCTGTGTGGGACCTTTAGCGGCAATTGCAGTAAAAAAGAAGTAATAGTCACTTTAACTAGGCTGATTTAGCAGTGCAGCATATTAGGTTTCTGGTATGACCATCCGACTTTGAATTTTGCTGTCTGGGAGTATTCTCTAATGTTTAGCCCTAAATTCACTGATCCCAGATCAGGGTGAATGTACCCTGTTACCTCAGGCATTTATTTGGGGATTTGCTCACCCCAGGGTCTCTTAGGTCGGGTAAGAATAGAAACTGCTTTGCTGTTTAGCTGAGAATTAAATTAGAGAGGTCTTCTGAAGAAATGGATCGTTTCTTTTCCATATGAATGAATACCCAGATGAGACACTTTCTCTGTGCCAGCCTCCCTTGCTGTCCTGAGTTCTGCTCTATGGGGACTTGAGCCCGGTTTTGTCCTGCTGCAGCCCCATTAGCACGATCTGGAGAGGCCATCTAGGGAGGGCGCAGATGTATAGTGACACATACATTTGTGTTTGAAATATGATCCAATAAATGGAGATATTGCATTTATCACCTGTCTGAGGAGGTTGAGTAGGAAACAGGGGAGATGCCCAGGAAAGGACTGTTCAGCGTGCTTTAGGTTGTATCTCATTTCATTCCAGAAACTCCAACTCATTCAATTCTGCTGCATTTAAGATGACTGTAGTGAGGGATGTAATGTCTCTGTGAATCACCCGAAAATCTTTTAAAAGCTCTGTCACTATTCTTTCCCTTGAGATTAATACTAATCTTGGGTATTTGCCATCTAGGAATCTACCTAATTACCTGAGGTTATATGCCGGTCAGTGAGAGATACTTTATGAAGGACAGGGGAATTATTCTAGTGTTTGAAAAGTCAGTAATTGGGCACATCGTTTGAGGAGAAAGAGCTAGGAAAGTCCTGATCTCCTAACAGGAAACTCCTATTTCATGAGATGAGCCATCTCCTAAAGTGGGTCATCTCCACACTCCTGGGACTTTCCCACAAAGCGGCTGCATTGCATGAGGACTTCAGACTGGGCAGAAGACAAGGCTCAAAGCATCAATTGCTGCATCCAAGAAAGATGTTTGTAGATGCAAAGGTATTTCCTCTAGTTATAAAGCAAAATACCCTTTCTAGTCTAGTGAGTAAAAAGTGTAAGGATGCTGTCAGCCCTTCCCCTCGGAGACAGCCTCATGCACTACTGCAGCAGCTCTGCAGCCCCTTTTGCTTCACTGCTTTCCCTGCCTTTCCCAGGCTGTGCTGAACTCAGTTCCCTGACTGGCTTCGAGCTCCTTCGGAGCATTTTAACTTGCAAAACATAGTTGCTCATATGGAGCAAGTACTTTTGTCGTTCCCTGGAGATCCATTCTCTCTGTTTGGCTTCTCAGTGATGTTGCTCGCTGGCTAGCTCTCCTGGGTCTTGTCTTGTGCAGACTGGAAGGAAGGGGTCTCGTTTGTCCAAAAGCAAGATGAGGGCTGTGGCTTGTGTTTGCAGGCTTGAGTGAGTTATTGCTCCCAGCTATCCTCCTTACCTTCCTGTTGGAGATGGCTAAATGAGATGTATCCCCTCCCTAATCACTGCACTATGCAATCAGACCTCATATTGACATGCTGGGCTTTACAAGACAGCTGGACTACTGCTCGATCTCTCTGCTGTGGGATCAGACATGAAGAGGATGGTCACTTCATAGTGGCAGCTGAATTTGGTTTTCATCCCAAGTCAGAACCCACTTGCCTTGAGGGAATGGGATGCGGAACAGAGTTTCAGCTAGACGGAGAGCGGTAAGAGCCCAGCCTTGCACTGATTTGGCATTAGTCCTTCAATGGGAAGGCCTCATGATGGTTAATACCCATTGTGAGAATTGTGAGGTGATTAATAGTTATTAAAGAAGGTTTGTTTCTCCCACTGAGCTGATTTTAATTTGTGCTGTGAAGCCCACTCAGCAATGTAGTATAGAAGTAGAACAATTTTGTACTTAGATCATACTCCACTAACGTAGTCTTTTTCCTGACCAGCTCAGGCCAGCAGTAATATGGATGCTTCAAACCAGGCTCCCCCAGCTTCTGCCCATCCCTGGGCCGACAGCTCTTCAGGTTGACCTTGAGATAGAGATAGTTAAAGTGCTGTATGTGCAGTAGCACTAGGAATCCTTTAAAACCCGGTGGCCTGGATCTGGCTTGCAGCTTATTGGTAGCCTGCGCTTGCAGGCAGGGCTGATCTGAAGGCACACCCTGCTTATACTTGTTTAGCCAGCATTAACAGAAACATTATTGTTCCCCAGTTTCTTTCCACTGATGAGGAAATATTTCATTGGTAACTCTATCCCAAGCGAGGGAAGCCCACAGTGGAAGCCAAAATTCAGACTTAATTCAGAGAGTAAAATCCTAGTGCTGTTGAACTTGGAGGTAGAATACATCATTGGTGCGAGGTGCTCACATTCATGGTGCTCAGATCCAGGACAAACACTCTACAGGCTTGGGAAAGGACGGCAGTCTTAATTCCTTCTCGCATGATGTAAGTTTAAATTGGGTCCCTAGGTATAGTTCAATAATAAATATGTAATAAACTACTGAACTTTTGAAAGTTTTCCCTGGAAAGTTATAAAATATGCAAAGTGTTGCTTGAGAGACTGAAATGCATTCTTCACAGTCACGTTTACCCAGTAGATCATACATGTTTAGTAAGTTATTTTAAATCCTTTATTAGGGTTACCCAAAAGAGCTATTTTGTTCTAGCGGTTAAATCAATATTTAGGCAGGTTTAAGCTACTTGTAATTTTTCCAAAGCACTGGAATGGCTTATTGTGCTTTAATCTATGCTAAAAGAACACATTTAGAAAGTATTTTTAAGTACTTCAAAGAAATATTATGACACTTTGTTGACAAGGTAAGTCCATCTAGACAGCAACATGAGGAAAAACTGAAAAGACAGGGATTACTTGACTTGGAAAAAAGAGTAAAGAACATTCTTCTAACATATTTCCATGACTCTTCTCTGAACTGAAACTGATGAATAGAAAGTTATAAGGTTTGTGGATTTTGATGCTTTTTATACCATATCCTAGGACGATGAGTTCTACCAATGCATGATGTTAATACTAAGTACTTCTTTTTATGTATTGTGCACAGAAGTGCTTTATAAAGCGTTGGGAAAATAGACAGTTGCTTGATGGTTTCTGCTAAGTAATATTTTATATTACGCTTCTGGAAAGTAGTTTTCTCCTTAGAAGTTGCTAAAACACAGCTTATCAAGCCTTAGTTTTATTTTTAAGCTACAGAAAACTGTTTAAAACATAGTTGTTATCCAAAAACTTTCCGTCTCAACATGGCAAGTCTGTATAGCAAAAATTAATTGATTTTTCAGACTGAATTGCCTGAGCCATATTTCACACATTATAAGATGCATTAACACATACTAGTAGAAAAGACTTGGCCTCAAAAATACTCTGCTTATATATATATAGGAAACTACAGGATGAGATTCATTTATTGCATAAGATGGCCAACACAGAAGTGGAGGAATTTCTTTATAGTAACTAAATAAATTACCTGAGAGAGAATGTAGATGTTAATTTTAACATTTAATTTAATAATTCCCTGGGCCTTCTATATCTTAAGTAAACTGGAACTGAGATTTTTGTTTGAATCATTGAAATACTCCCACTTCTTGTTTATTCTCAGTGGTAGTATCGCACTCCTATAACATGTTTTTAGGGTAAAATAGAACATCCAAGTTAATGATCAGACTTTAATTCCTACCACAGAAAATAATGATTTATTTGATTTTGGCCGTCTGTGTAAGCATCCTGGTGCATAGGAATCAAGCAGAGAAATGCATAAGACATCTTTATTGATTTATACGTACAATGACACTTAGAGTGTGTGGTTGCCCAAAGTAGCAACATACAATTTGATCTGAGCATGGATATAAGTTTTCAGGCTCAGCCTCAAGAATAAACAAAATGGCAAAACTGGAATTCAAGGAAATTATCACAGACTGAATCTTCTGAAGTAGTTCTAACTCATTTTACATGTCGTTCAACTTAAACCATCAGATCATCTTTCTATATCAAAATGGCAATTTTTGTTTTGAAAAGCTGCTTGCTGCAGATGAGAGTTTTGTGAGGGAATGAAGGTTACCACAAAAAACGAAGCAGTTACATGATATGGTACTAAACACTGGCATGGTTTCCGTACTCCAAACAAAGGGAAATTTTGAAGTATACCATTGCTGTGCCAGCAATGAGAGCCATGTCAGCAGATCTAAATCCAAACTTTGGATTTGTTTGTGAATTCAAGACTCGTGAAATCATGTGCAAAGGTGGGCCTGTATCAAAACACAGTAGGTAAGTATATTTGATTCTGGTGTAGATCAAACGTGTTGCATGCTCCTGTACCATCAATGGGCTTTATGAAATACAATGCGCAATCTTATATCTGAGTTGGACCTGAGTGTTGTAACATCAACTCAAATAGCATCATTGGATTGTCATTGTACTCATGGTCACTTTGGTGATTCTGGAGACACACGGGAGGCAAACATGGTTTTATGCCTTTACTCAGTAGTGGAGTTGAGAGTAGAAGAGAGTTTGCTCTTTTCAACAGATGGGTTTTATATCCAGTCCAGAGAGAGAACAAATGTCCTCCTATGTGGAACACTGCCAGTTTGAATCCTGATGAAAGGATTAGTGTCTTTGGATCTGGGCCCTGGAAATGGCTGATTTAATACTATGTCTTTTATCATTTATCTTGGTAGCTGTTGTTTTACCAGTGGCACCATGTGTTTATATACAGGGTTATCCAAAGAGAAGAGTAAATGGAATGAGGGGACGCCCATGACTTGTGGAGGTCATGTTGTTGTAGTAATGTATTCCCAGTGCCAAACTGGACAGCTACTTCCCCTAAAACCGCTGTCTGTCATCAGCCTGTGTTTCATTTTCCCTGCAGTGTATTTGGACTGTGTTTCAGGCCACATATTTTTAAAGTAGCTATTGGTAATTCAAAAACCTTTTACTATCTCCACTTTACCAGATTTTGATTCCAAGGCTGTTGGGTTATACGAGCTGGAAGCCATATCCAGTAGCACTTCTACAGACAATGTCTTCTGCAGGGGGCGTGTTGCTCTTTAAAAGACCACATGGTTAACCTCTTAAGACTGTTATTTCTGAAAGAGAGGAGAGAACTGAATGTGACTGTCACGTCTTGAGGTCTGCCTTTGACATCTGCGCTCTTCATTTCCAACCAAGGAATTACTGTTGTTTTTTCCTTTCTCAAAGAGATTCAAGTGGACTGGAAATAGGCTGAGGATGGGCACTGCAGAGTCTCCCCTTGTATGGCTTCTCTTCATCTGCCATCATGAGGCTAAAGGTGCTGTTGCTACCAGTTCACCTCTATGTTTTAAGTCCTCCACAAAAGACATGTTAGGCTGCTGGGAAAATATTACAACCAAAGTAGAGTCCCAAGAGCTCCCTCTGAGTTTACCAGATAAACTATGCTAAATTTAATGGGCAACTGAAATCGTATTCATGGCTTTCACTGTAGCATGTTTTCATTTAAAGGGCTCTCATTGCAGGATATGTGTCACAGCAAAACATAGATTTTTGCATTGCTTTATTAGAAAGCATTGGACTGTCCCCATTTAAATGTACTGTAATAGGGATGTTATTAACTGTGCATTGACACAGTATATTGTGTGAGTGATCCAAGTTTTAATGGCTTTATACTCTCCGTCAACATGATGTATCATAATTGCTTTTTTGGACCAGTTACAAGCTGAGCGTAAATATTTAGTATTAATGAATTCAGGTTTATTATGTGTAAGTGTTTCTGCAGTGCAGCAAATATGCATCCATCCATGAGGCATCTTAGCACGCTCAGGGCAGGACTTCCCCCCTTCTTTCTCATCTTTCTGCTTATCTGCCTTCTGAAAGGCAAAATAACTTGCCTCTGTTTTTCCCCAGTTGTTACTGGTCCCCTCAGCCTTGGCGCTTCACCGCATTTACTGGACACAGTCTTGCATTTCTGTCTGTCATGTCTTTTGTTATGAACAGATTGCCCAAATAGTCAAATCCATTCACCGGTCGCTGGCCGAGGGCTGTATCATATCGACAACATGAGGTATTATATTTTATCCTTTTTGTATATATCTTGTATTTTACATATCGTCAGACTTTTTGCTTCTCCCACCAGTGTGCTGGGGATCTTTGGAAAGCAACGTGGGAAAGAATGAAATGACGGCTGTAGATAAACCAAAAGCACATTCTGCCCTTGCTTTCCAGGTCTGAGGCCTCACTGGAAACCCCTTCTGTGCTCTCAGGCCAAAGGCTTGGCCTTCTCCTGAGAGACTGCCATTGTCAATTGTGTCAAAAAAGAATGAGCTGGGGGGTCTTTGTAGTGTCCACAGCTTCTTCCTGAATTGCAGTGATCCGTGATGGCTTGTGATGCACCCCTCTCTGAAGGCTCTGGGGCTGTATTCTGGCATGCTGCACTGCATTCAGGCCAGTATTTGTTGTGTATTTCAGAGGTGAAATTTGAACCACATAGAGAAAAGCAGGAGCGCATGACAGAGGGGAAGGGTGGTTCTGGGTTTGAGATTGCAGCCTGGGAATTATGGGACGTGGATTCAGGTTTTTGCTCGGCTCTATGTTCTGCATCATCTTCCAACCTTTGAAATGGGGCAATAGCAGTTGTCCCACAGAGATAAGGAAATGATTAGGAGATGCTCAGGTACTGTAAGTCTGTGAGACTATATAACTATACAAGACAGCTGTACAGACTGGACTGCACTTTCTTGGTGGGTCTTCTGAAGTCCTTGCCATCCTCCTGCCGTGCAGCTCCATCTGTAGGACTAGCTCTTCTTTGTCAAGATAAACTGCATCTATCTGTGTAGACTCAAGGGTGGCCCCTGCTTTCCCCAGTGCTCCTCATGCTCACCTTTCCCCTTGTCCCTAGATTAAGATCAACTGTTGTAAAACGTTGTCAGAAGAAATGGCATACAGCTGGCTACAGCTGTGGTGGTGCTGGACATTTGCACAGAAGTTCCCTCAGTGTATAACAGGGAGATTGGTGGTCCTGCAGTACAGGGGGCATACAGAAAGCAGAAGACAGGACTGTGACAAAGATGAGACTAAAATCAAAGGCTGGGAGAAATGAGAAAGAGAGCAGTGGATGTTTCTCTCCAAGAAGTCCTCGTGAATCTTTAGGTTTCCTGCTGCCTTCTCACATTTTATGAGTGGGCTGAACAGAGATAGTTTATATTCCTAAACCTAACAAGATTCTGCTAGTCTTCTGTGAAATTGGTTGGATACCTAGTGATAAGCTAATACTTAGTAGCAGTTTCCCCCCTCATGACAGTATGAGTCCTAAATACCCGATTTTATTTGATGTCTTTTGTAATAAGGCAGATGATCTTCTCATTAAGGCATGACTGGGGTAGAGCCAGGCTCTCTCTGCACAGGCTTGCTAGTCTGACGAGGGGCTTCTGAGCTGTTATGGCTTTTGGGGAGACAAGAGCCTCCTGGGGGCCAAGGCTGGCTGTGATGGTACTGCCTGCTGGACACACGCCCACTGTTCCTGCCTCAGGAGATGGTGTAGATAAAATAAATGCAGGGGAAGGGGAAAGAGGGTGTTGAGGCCACCTTGTTCCAGTACGGGTAGCTGGCCGGTGGCTTAGTTTCCTTCTCTCAATCCTGAGCTTCTGTTGGCCTGTGGCTTTAAAGTTTGGTACCCAAAGAGAACGCACGGTTCTGCACGTCGTGTAATTGCTCTGTGTCTGAGATGACCTGTCCTGTGGTTAATAATGCACACACATTTCACAGAACTGCTCAGAAAGTGGTAGGCGTGTTTGGAGATCAGGATGGCTACATCTCTAATGCCAGCAATAAAATTGCCGTTTATATTAAAAGCCCTAGAGTGCTCAAAATTTAGTTGGAAGTCGTAGATGAGACATGGCTTAATTTTCTCCTGCCCTTGCAAAATCACAGTCAATTTTTGATGCTGTTTTTAATAATAAATTGGGGAAAATATGCATGCTGTAAACCTTTTAGCTATGATTATTTAAACTGTCAGAGTTTTTTTCTTTTTTCTTTTTTCTTTTTTTTTAGATTAAGTGTTAGTAAATAACTTTAATATGATTTAAAAAAAAGGGGAGACAAGTAATAAGGCCTGTTTTGGATAGCTTGGAGACCCAGCTGTTCACTGATGGAAGGCCTTTCTCATGTAGTCTCTTGTAATTTACTTAACATTGCTAATATTTTATAGTCATAACTGCAGTGGAATAAGAACTCTACAATCATTCTGTAGGGAGCTTAGCCCTCAAATTGCATTTAAAAACTCTGTGTTGCTGGAGCTTGCTGTAGGTTCAATTCACTGAGCTACTCAGTGGTTTTATTAGCAATATTAACTATTAATATTAATAGCACATGTACAGCTGCTCTTGGAAATTTTAAAATTGCTTTGGAGAATTCCAAAGTGGAGTTCCATTGTGAAAGAGTCATCAGAACAAGCTTGTATTGCTAGTTGCCACCTATCCCTCTCATGTCTAACAAAGAAACTCTCTAAGTTGTTTTGTCCATTGACCCGCTAGTCACTTTAAACCCCAGTGGAGGCAAGCTTCTTCAAGGGTCTAGAATTACTTATTTTTTGTTCAGCCTTCCAAGTATAAAGTTAAAACTATATAGATGAATTTCCCTTTGCCTTAATACAACAAGATTCAGAGTCTATTGAACACATCACTGCAAGCTCACCTTAATAATAATCTGAGCTTATAGACTCACTCAGCCTGAAAATAAATTGAAAGGTCTAGAATTAGTTTCTTGCAGGAACATTTTCTGCCACAGAAGTTCTAATGAGCAGGTAACAGACAGACTTGGCAAGGATCAGAATAATAATAAAACACATTAGGAATGGGAGCTAGCAAAAAAAAAATAGAAAAGGCAGCAAAACAAGAACAGAATCATAGAATAGTTTGGGTTGGAGGGGACCTCTAAAGGTCATCTAGTCAATCCCCCTGCCGTGGGCAGGGACATCTTCAACTAGATCAGGTTGCTCAGAGCCCTGTCTAACCAAAGATCAACAATGGTCATTATTCCTGAAGAATACCAATGGAATTATTAGATTACGTATTGGAGCATTGTCATTGGAAAATGGCACTCGATGAGACTGAAGCTTTCTGCATAAGATGTGTAAATTGTATGTGTGGGAGGTATGCGCGTGTGTATAACTGTCTCTAAAGGAAATTTTGTGGAGCTTGAATCTCAAGAGCTTTGTTTTGTGGGTGATTTAGTCCCTGTTTCATCTCTTAATTACCTTGCACTTTGCAGTTTAAAGGCAGGACAGAGGAACAGCCCTGAGGTGACCAAGTGACTCGGGAGACCTGTCTGACTCGTACTTCTCCTTGCTGAGCCACAAGACGCAGCAGGGCACAGAGTGCTCCTCTCCAGGGACAGCCTTAGTCATTTGTCCCGCCGTTCACATGCACTATAGTCACACTCAGTGACTTGACTTGTAAGAAAAAAAGTTGACGTTTGTTTGTTTCCATAGAAAACAGAACTGTTTGTTGACACCCAGCTCTAACCCTGTGGTCCTGACAAAGCATATAAAGTATTAGTGGGAAGGGTCCAAGCCTAGCTTTGACAAAAGATGTGATGTGACTCTGTGATAATGGGACAAAGGGGACTGGGGAATGCAGTCCTGCCCAGGTTTCTCAGTTTTGTAGTGTTTTTTCCAAACTTGAGACATTATGTTGAATTTGACCCTCTGGTCTCAAAAGCAAGGAGCTACTGATTTGATCGGCTTAGATGTTTGCTTCCTACAAGCCTGCCTCTTTGATAGCTTCATGACTTTGCAATCAGCCACTTCCCAGCTGAAATAGGTAGTCGGTTCATATTCTGACAACTGATGTAAACCTTTTCTGGAAGTAATATCGATGTCTTTTAAATGGGATCTTTAACTGCTCTCATTGTACATCAGTATTAATACAGGAATTCAGTCTTTCATTTCCTGGCTGTATTCCTGTTTTGTTCATCATTTAAAAAAAAAAAATCCATATACTTTCTTTTTTCTTTTCAGTTCATCAGCCAAATTTAATGTTTATGTCATGAGAGTGAAAAATGTAGGAAAATAGTTGATTTCTAGCTGTCATTCCTATACTACTTATGGTGTGCACAAGTGGAAAGGTCTAATAACAGACTTAAGGATGTGTCTGGCTTTCCTTTTTCTGGTATGCACTACTCGATTCTGCTGAAAGTGAGGAATAAAATTAGTGCTGTTCACTTTCCTATAATTTGAAGCAATCCATTTTCTCCTAGCCTGCAATTCAGGTTATTTCCTAATCCCATTGTGTTCAGAACATGAAGGAAACATTCATCTGTTCAGTCCTAAAAAAGAAAATTGAAATGCGGCTTTAACGTGTCTCTTTGCTGATGTGGGCTTTCTCTGACGCACATTGATTGCCTGTCATACTCTGTAAATCAAAGTTATATATCTACATGCCCCATACTACTACTGCTAAAACGGGATCTAATTGTTTCTCTATTCAGCTTGAACGGCAATAGACACAGATTAATAAGCATATGCATAAATAACTCGTATGTATTATGAAAGATTATAATTTGCATTTATTTTTATCTGCATTTCAAGAATGATAGATGCTAGCATCTATTAGACAACCCAGTTTTGTCACTTTCACAGTAGGGAATCATGAGCCTTCTTGAAGTTGATCTGGGTCTTGAATCAAAGCTATCCTAAAGATTTTACTGGATACACCTGTAAAGTATGAACTCCCTTATAATATCTGAGGATGGATTAAAAACTTCAGCTTGGATCACTCACAAACATCTGCAAAACTCCATAGTTTTGATTTCCCAATTTTTTTCTCTAGTGTCTCGCAATCCTTAGATTCTCTTTAGTTTTCCCTTCCAGAATCCAACAGCAGGATTACAAAAGAGCCTTGGCTCCATTTTAAGAGTGTGTTGTTACTCGTGGATATCAAGCTGTTAAAGATTAGCATTGGTTTTTGCAGTTTGCTGTGGTCTGCCACGATAGTCTACTGTTAGTCTCCCCTCTCCATTAGACTTTCGCACTGGCCATATGGGACTGTTAAAGGATGAGCGAGTCTTGCTGATCACTCCTCCGCTCTCCAGTCATCAAATCAGCTTATGGATGGGAATCAGGGAGTCTCGGTTGGTGCGATATTGCCACGGTGCACCTTTGTGGTAGTGGTTGGCACCTGTTCTTTGACCCTCCGCAACCCCACAACAGAAGGGTCCTCCGAGAGACCGGGCAAGGTGGACAACTGTTTAATTTCTTCCGTCTCCAAGGCAGCTATACCAAAAGCCCACCGGTACCCTTTTGGGTCCTTGAAATACTCTCTCCTGAGGTAGTCTATGCCAAGGATGCACGGAGCCTCTGGGCCAGTCACAGTGGGGTGCTTCTGCTACTCATTCCCAGTTAGGCTCACTTCAGCCTCCAATAGAGTTAGCTGTTGGGATCCCCCCGTCACTCCAGAAATACAGATGGGTTCTGCCCCTGTATAGCTTGATGGCATTAGGGTACACTGTGCACTGGTGTCTACTAAAGCCTTATACTCCTGTGGGTCCGATGTGCCAGGCCACCGAATCCACACAGTCCAGTAAACCCGGTTGTCCCTTTCCTCCACCTGGCTGGAGGCAGGGCCCCTCTAATACTCATCACAGTACTCATTTCTCACTTCTTGTACATACGAGTCAGAAGTTTCTTCATTAAGATCAGGAATAAGATCAGCCCTTCTGCTTTGTCTGAGGAGCTGCCCGCTGGAAACTGGAGCAGCAATTTTTCTGGAAGAACCTCTTTCCGTGATTGTTTTCCCTTGCAATTCACGTACCCGTGCCCCTAGGGCTGCAGTAGGTTTTCCATCCCACTTCCTCATGTCCTCTCCGTGGTCACGCAGGTAAAACCATAGGGTGCCCCGTGGTGTGTACCCTTTATATCCTCTCTCTTGGGCAAAAGGACGCTGACTCCTAATAGCCGAGATACTGGTCCGTACAGGTGGGGGGTAGGACCTATCCTCTACAAGTTGCTGGACCTTCTGGGACAGTTTCTCCACAGCCGAGACGAGGGAGAAAGAAAGACTTTCCTCATATTGCCGGAGTTGACTGGCCAATTCATCCACTGTTTGTTCCTCTCCATCTTTCCAGGTCATCACTGCCAATGAATTGGCGTATGAAGATGGTGAGCTCCTTATAAACTTCCGCCACATGGGTCGTGTGCACTTGACTTCATCTGGATCTTTGGATAGCTGTTCACTATAAATCACCTCCAGCACAGCTAATTCTCTCAGAAACTGGATACCCTTCTCCATGGTGGTCCACTTGCTTGGGCGACATATGACATCTTCCTTGAAGGGATACCTTTCCTTCACACTTGACAGGAGTCGCCTCCAAAGGCTGAGGATTCGTGTCCCTTTTCCAATTGATTTGTCAATGCCCCCTTCCCTGGAAAGGGATCCCAGCTGCTTGGCTTCCTTACCCTCTAATTCTAGGCTACTGGCTCCATTATCCCAGCATCGGAGCAGCCAGGTGACAATATGCTCGCCTGGACGACGGCTGAAATCTTTTCGTATATCTCGCAGCTCACTCAGGGATAGAGATCGGGTGGTCACTGCCTCGTTTATGAGTTCTTCCTCTTCTTCCTCCTCAATCAGTGGCTGGCTCTCCTCCTCCTGTTCTCGTGATGGCCCTTCCCTAGGGTCATCTGCCTCGTACAGTTCTTCCTCCGGTTCTCTTTTAGGAGAAGCTTCTTCCTCCCTTACTAAACGAGCTGACTTCCGCTTCCAAAATTTCTTCTTGTGTACAGGGGCGACGGATACCGGCACAGGCTGGTTCTTTAGTGCAGCCACGGGGCGTGTCGTGGGGGTCTGAGAGGCCGCAGGGCCTGTCGTCAGGGTCTGAGTAGCTGCAGAGCACGTCGCTGGGGACAGAGTGGTCGCAGAGCATGTTGCCGGGGTCTGAGTGGCCGCAGTGCATGTCGTTTTACTATCGGATCCAGAGACCTTCTCTGCCCCTTGAGGGTACTGAATGGTGTTGAACAGGGCTCGGTAGGCATGGGCCAGGCCCCAGCACGTTGCAATGATCTGCATCTCTCTGGAGTTACCAGGGTGACAACATACTTTTTCCAAATGTTCTACTAACTTTTCAGGATTCTGCACTTGCTCAGGGGTGAAGTTCCAAAACACTGGGGGTGCCCATTGGCCTAGGTACTTGCCCATCTTGCCCCACCCCCCCTGCCACTCATAACTATTCAGCCTTGGGGCAGATCTCTGGATGATATTCTTAAATTGCTTACCCACTTTAGACAAAACCAAAACAATATTCCCAAGAAGTACCAATATAAATATCTTAACCGCCCAAGGCTGTTCAAAACACTGAGAAGTTACTGTAATGAAGGAGGAAACATCATAGAAGAAAGTAGTGACATTGCCATTCTGCATTTCCTCCGAAAAAAAAACTCTCAGAAAAGTTACTGTAATTGCTAGCTGTCTCCACAAAATGGTGTCCATGGTACAGTAACGGCCTTATTGCAAAGCTTACATACCACACTAGTGTCAAGGTCAATGTTCTAAAAACAAACCTCACAAGCGAGACATCACTAATCACTGCAGACCACAGAAAACTGCATAGACCAACACCAATCTTTAACACATACAGCAAAAGAAAGAGCACGATGCAGATTATACAAATCAATATCGAAAACAGAGAAACTAACATTGTGACTCACGAATATTAACAGATATAAGTTCCTTAATACACTCCGTTTAATCTGTTATTATCTCAAACCCTTCGAGCCCCACGTTGGGCGCCAAAAGAACTGTCGTGGTTTAACCCCAGTTGACAACTGAGCACCACCCAGCCGCTCGCTCCCTCCCCCGCTCCCTCCCCCCCAGTGGGATGGGGAGAGAATTGGAAGAGTAGAAGTGAGAAAAACTCGTGGTTGAGACAAAAACAGTTTATTTTCTTTTCCTCAGTCCTCC
>NW_008824932.1:4360928-4363393 GCF_000699105.1 Pygoscelis adeliae
CATGGTATGGAATGTCCCTTTGGCCAGTTGGGGTCAGCTGTCCTGGCTGTGCCCCCTCCCAGCTTCTTGTGCCCCCCCAGCCTTCTCAGTCAGTAGAACATGGGGAGCTGAGAAGTCCTTGACTCGTGCAAGCACTGCTCAGCGACCACTAAAACATGGGTGCGTTATCAATGTTGTTCTCATCCTAAATCCAAAACACAGCACTGTACCAGCTGCTAGGAAGAAAATTAACTCTATCCCTGCTGAAACCAGGACAAAAGCAAAACTTGAAAACGTGATCACAGGTAACCATATAACTCAAAAACCCCCAATGGGAAGTATGCTGGTCTTACCCTTGACCTCCATATGGATTCTAGAAGGCACTTTTTAGAGCTGCGATAATGTAATTATGCTTCTTCTATCTTTTCTTACCTCTAATCATCTGCTTTTGTTGTAAAGCAATGCATCCACTGGCTAAATAATTAGGTGCTGATAGGCTTTATTTAACAATCGTTATCTTTCACCTCTTACTGAGTAAAAAATAAAATACAAAGAGATTCTAGAGACCAGAATAATGAGCTGGTCGTCACCAGAAATGTTAACATTTCTGCATGCCATTCTAGGTAGCCTAGAAAACCATTTTCCAGGCAAATTCACAGAAGTGTGTGTGTAAAGTGCGGTTCATCCTTCCTAGAACTCAGTAGCCCTTTACTGCATTTAGTAAGTGGGTGATAGTGCCTATTAAAAGATATGTTGCTATGAGCTCTCTGTAGGACTTGAAAGCCTGCCTGATCCAGTACTGTACAAAATGGCCCAAAATGTTTGAGTCGAGGCTGCTCTGGTTTAAGGTTTTTATCGTGAGACCATCTTGAGGGAATTTTTTTTTTGGCTTAGCATTACAAAACTTGAAATCCTGGGGCAGCCAGTGCAGTCAGCACACGGCAGCAGGCTTCTGTGTCCTGCGTAGGCACTGGGCAGCGGGGCAGAGAAAGGGGCATCATGTATTCGGGAGCAGAGAACAACAGTATTTTCTTGGTTTAAAACAAACAAACAAAAAAGCAGAGTTGAATTGCTTTTACTAGAGAGACACAGATATCCCTTTGTGCTGCCTAGTCTGCAGACTAGCTGCGGTGCTTGGTGCATACACACAAGGTGTCTCTGAGCCCCTTGCTGGCTTAAACTATTTTAAAGTAGGCTGCTGCCTGCAATGTAGCATTGGGAGATGGAAAAACAGTTCATATTATGTCAGGGCTATGGTTTCTAGATAGAAGACTTTTCAGAGGGGCTTAAGTGACCTAGAAATGTACATACACTAAAATTTACTACCAGCAGCTTTGCTGATTTTAATAGTAATTCTTAGCACAAAGAAAAGCAGCAACACATTATTTTTGTAAAATGAGGTCCAGACTTTGTGGAAGCCTGGTTGCCACAGCTCACCGCCTCAGTGCACAGAAAGCACTATTTCTTGCAAGCTCAGATACTTCAAACATGCCACTCGGTGAATGACAGCTCCAAAGAGTTACCTGAGGAATAAAGGGAGTTTACACACTTTTAGGATGAACAGCACTCAGCTGAGTTCTCATGCAGGGAACTAAACCAGTATGTTCCCCACTTAATTTACCATTATACCACTGAATGCAGGTTACAAGGGTGTTTGCTCTTTGTTTTAATGTTTTAACTCCCTAAAAAATCCTTACATAGATTTTCACAGCTTGGAAAACATACTTACTGTTGCTTTAGCAAAATTTCATTTCACTACCGCTTCATAGGCTGTCGTGATGATCCTTTGGGCAATGTAAGTATATGTCGCTAAAGGAGCATTTAAGTACTACCTTCCTTCAGTGTCAGAGCTTGTTGGATGTAGTTTTTGCTCAACTATTTGGCAAAAAGCTACCCCTGCAAGGGAAAATAAACCCCACAACACAGCAGTGACCAAAAAATAATAATTAGCTGAACATCCCCACTGGCAAAAGTAATTCTGAGAGTGATGAAAATCAGCGTGTGCTGATTTTTGGCAGCTTTGGCAGTTTATTGACAGCTTTTATTGTAGCCGGTTGTCGCTGGTGTTAAATTCCCATATATGTAGAGACCTTTTAGTAGTCTGCTAGAGTTACTGGCTCTGGCCCATTAGCTCTGTGTATGGATACAGAGGAGAAAAGAATTTCTGTACTTTGCATTTGGACAATTCACCTTGATTTCTAAAGGGAATGCATGGGCATGCAATGAACGTGTTGGAAGACCTAAGTGTGGAATTGGTTCGGGGGCACTCTGGGTACTCTCATGCATGCGACAAGCTATACGTTTGCTGGCTAGCTTCTTTCAGTGTCCTGGCTGAAATCTCTAAATCTTAAGCACTTACGTGCCCATGACACTTGCTTTTCACACACTCTGACATGCAATATTAAATCAACTGTGTTTCTGAAAATGTAATGTCCTTTTTCATTTATTTCTCTGAACAAATAACCAGCTTCTGACAACCCTGGCTA
>NW_008824932.1:4363425-4429527 GCF_000699105.1 Pygoscelis adeliae
TTTTATATTATTATTTCTAAATTTAGGTGTGAAGCACATTAATATTCTGTTGTGGCAATAACGGTCACTTCGCTATGGATAAAAAAGTGATACAAGCAGAGAGATTTTCAAAGCGACTTTGTATCTTAGTGAACAAGCCTCTCCAGGCTTTGACACTGAGAGCTGTCAGTACTGATGTACAGGATCTCATGTCGTTTTATTTACCAGATTGAGACTGTCCAGGGACGAAGGAGGGAGGGAGAGACCAGTGTACACGCCTGTGTGGAGCGGTTCCCTTTCCTGTTTTCTGGGTTTGCCACACCTGTGAAAAATGTTTGGCTTAGTTTTTGGAGTCTTCATTTCATTTTGCAAGGCACAGACAGATATTCATGCTGTCCAGTTAAATCACAGTGGTGATCAACAAATGAGCTGAAGCCTTCCCTCCAGAAATCGGAAGGAACAGAGAGATGGTAATATATATACTTAATAACACAAGGTTAGTAGTGCTAGCTGTGAAGTCAAGGCAATGGACTCCGGCAGGGCTGTTTCAGTGCAAAAAAGGATTTTCTGGTGAAGATTTCTACGGGTTCCAGCACCTGTGACAGAAAGGTGATGCATCCAGCAGAGCGTTTTTGTAGTTAAGGTGGGGTAAGCTGCAGTAAGTTAAATTTTTTTTGTTTCCTGTGCGAAGACTAGTTCAGCACACAGAAACATTGTAAGTGGGGAAAATACCCAAGTAAGCCTTGCGCTGTTTTGTAGGAACTTGCACTGTGCATTCCCCTTAAATAAAAATTTAAAAATACAATTTGTAGATTAAAACGGATTTAGTCCCATTTAAATTGCTAATGTGCAGATGCTTTTTTAGTAACTACAAACTGACCCTGAATATCTGTGAAAGCAGTACCTAAAATTGTACCTGGAATATTTGGATATGGGTCTGTTCAAGAGCATGCAAATCCTCGAGTTTTGCTATGTGCTGAGATGTCTGGAAGCAAAATTGCCCTATATGAATATAACAGATCTGGAGTGGTGAGCTGCTAAAAGACAAGCATTTGCATAAAGCTGTCCCTTCAGTAGAGCCTGCATCCCTGTCGCATCCCTGCTGCGACTGTGCTACTGAGACCTCCTCCCAGGCGCTGTACGCCAGGCAGTGCCTCTCCCCTTCTTACCTGCTCACATGGCATTTGTAAAAGAAAACAGAGAGGCAAGCCAGCCCAGGGAATATATTTTTAACTGAGAGTTATGAATGACAATATTATCAGAAGAATTATGTGAATAACTGGAGTTTCAGGTCACTAGTTGAACAAAAAAAACCCTGTATGTTTTGCTATGGATCACGCTGAAGTGAAATTTGTGAGGGGTTTTCCTCCAAAACAAAATGTTCTTCTTCCTGTTCACTGCCAGGTCAGGATTGAACTCCTTTCTCTTTGGGGCTGGAGGCCATAGGAAGCATTTATTTAAAACCTTAATTTCCTTTTATTTGAGCTTGGATTTTAAAAGGAAACTAGAGTCATGTTTGCTCGAGGGGCTCAGAAGAGCATCTGGACAATCACTGAAATAAGCCTGAATCTGGAAAGGTTAGACACAGTGTAATATCTCGGCAGGCACAGTGCACTTGGTTTACAAATCGCCGTTCTTAGAGTGTCGGCACATTTTTCTCATTTGTCCAGGTTTAAACTTTTCCCACCATCTGATCCACGAAAAGGCTTTTTTACTTTTTACAGATTTTCCTTCCATTACAACTCTTCGACTCAAAACCAAAGAAACATTTTATTACAAAAAAGCCACGAAAATGATTTTATATGTTAATTTATTCCCATAGCTCATTGAAATATTTACTTAGCCACAGTCGCTCAGGCAGTCGCGTCTGCGCCATGTGGTTTTCCACTGAATGTGACAAAAACACAGCCTTGTTCTAGCTCCACCCGTTTTTGACAGGATGCAAAACCCCACTCCATTAACGCGAACATGCATTTGCACTCAGCTTAAACATTGCGTATGGTTGATGTCTAATTCTAGGTGACTCTGAACATACGAGCTTTCATTTACTGGCTTTTAGCTGTGCATCTCCCATGCAAAATTAAAAGTGTCTGTAGTCACATAAAAGCATGAGCGCTTTTCACTCCTGCCTGTTAAGCGTCCTCTGTATTCACAATTTACAAAGCTTTCCGTATGCATCAGTCACCAGGCATACGGGGGGCTGGAGCACTGGAGACCCTGTGCCCCAGATACAGTAGCAATGTTGGTCCTCTGAGGAAAGCAGCATCAGGCCATTGTGGATGTTCAGGCCAAAGTACTTGTTGTCGGCCCCCAGTTTGAGAGGCAGCCTGCTAAAGATAGAAGGAATGCCAGTGGAAATAATAAGTAGTACCTGCGCTTCCGTTCAAACTCACGAAATACAGTTTTGTTAAGCTCTCTGTGGATCAGAAAGGTCCTTACTCCTCAGTTATGCCTTTCCAAGCTGTCTAGCTTATGTTAGATTTGTTGTAAACATAGCATACGTAGTTTTTATTTATCAGTGTTTCTTATAAAGTGTTTTGTGTTTGTTTTGATTTATTTTTTTTTCCCAAAACCCCAACTATTGCTAGCATTTTCAACCTTTTGCATTATAAAAATAGTTGACTGTGGAGCGTAGCAGATCATCATTTGAAATTAGGTTATCTGGCATCTTATGGAAAACCTGCTGTGGGCAGTCTTGGTTAGTTTTTCTTTTATCATCCATTGTGCGCTGCATAGGAATTACAGCTGTCTTTTGGTTGCTCACCGGGGACTCAGTTAATCTTACAGCGCAGCCACAACACGTGGTGGTTCAGTCTGATCTGGAGAATCTTCTGCGTGCAAGATTCAGTCCTGTCGTGGATGGCAGGAGCCAGACTCTCAACAGCAGCGCAGAGTGCCGTTAGGGGTCTGTTACACAGATAGGTTGGCTTGAAGAAATGATTTCCTGGAAATAATCTAGTGTCAGACTACGTGGGCACACCTCTGCAAGTGGTATTGCTTACAACAGATTCACAAGCGACAAGCAATTTCTGCAAGGCTTCCTAGTTATTCCAGTGCGATAATGCAGGTACACAAAGAGGGAGTGTCAGCTCATTGCACGTTTGCAGGGTCAAACCCTGGGCCTGTGGGTTTGACAGGGGTGATAAAAGAATAAATTTTATTTTATAGCACTACTGTATTCTGTGTCCCGAGAGGCCTGACTTCTTAAGCGGTACCTGATCTCCCACCTCAAAGCAGAGGCATGTGGCAGAGGTAAGATGTTTGATGTGCACGGACATGTCAGTTGCTCACTTTAGACAGTCCTCCAGGCACACAAAATTACTCTAAATTTTACCTTTGTCATGATTCATTTACACTTTGGCCTGTATCTAAAAGGATGGTAGTATTTTCCTTTGGATCTTGATGTAAGATCATCGTGAGTCATTTGGAGTCATTCAGAAAAGTAACGCAGAAAAAAATCACGTATGTATATTTCTCGGGAATAAGGAGGGGGACCTCGGAAGTATGATTTAAAAAAAAAAGTGTGTAGTTTGTATGTTTAATTTCTATAATAAAAATTGTGTAGATTTGTGTAAAACCATACTTACAGTGCAGTTCCTGAATCCGTGATTGTGATCCTGCCCTTCTTTCTTCAGTATTACATTTCATGGTCTGCTGAAATCATGTTCAGGGGGATAAAAATAGTATATCTTCTGGTTTTTGGCATCCAACCTCTAATTTACAAATATAATTTATGCTAATCTTGAAAGTGCTTCTCAGATACAAAGTAAAATGTGTCATCCTTAGTATATGTGTGTATAATTTCTCCTGATGGGGAATAGACATTTCAAAGCCATTTCAGCCCTTTATACTCAGAACATTGATATGAGCAGAGGAGCTGGGTGTTCATTGCTGTAAGAGTAAGGAAGTGGTTAAAACAACCCAAAAAAGGTAGACGCACCAAGGGATGAACTGCTGTTTGCTCAGTCAAGCCAGCTCATATACAATCCTTGAGTTAAGTATTTTTATTCCTTTTGTATTTTTGCTGATGATTAGTCATTTTTATGATGGACTTATAAAAATCTTCCTACGTCATCGCAGTTAATTTTTTTTGTGACATCTCTTTTCTTCAGTCTCTGACTCAGATGGCTTCCCTGATGGATTAGATGCATGTCATGAGGGGGTAGCACTGCGTGGGCTTGCAGCTCCCCAGAGGGAAGAGGCCTGGCCATCCATGTGCATTGCTTGCCCTGCAATTCATAGTTCTCCCCTCTTCTGCAGAGGAGCCTGCAGAGACTCCCAGCTCAGTTTCTGCCAGCTAACAAACCAGTATCCGTGACTGCGTCTTCCTCAAGCACAAGAGGAGTGAGCAGCTGCTACTGAAATGGCTTCTCTTGGTTGTCGGGTATTTCAACACTCAGAGAAGAACTGGTGACCTGCTGTGGTCCCTGACTGGGGTGTATCACAGCAAAGAAATGGCAAAATACCTTCAAAGATGCCACGTCACCAGCAGAGTACATTCCCCTTCCTCCTGCTTAGGAGGTCAAGTCTCATAATCAGGTGTAGTTCCCCTTTTGAACTTGTGCATAAAAAGCCAGAAAATCTCATGTAAAGGAGCACGGGAAGAAAAATAGAAACCGTACAAAGATGAGGAGAACTACCAAGTGGTTCTTGGTGCCTGAGGCATGAAACTAATCCATTGTAAATCTGAACTGATAAGAGAATTTCTGGATGAATACCAAGAACAAGGGTAGATAGATGCTTGCGAAGAAATGTAGCTCTAGGGTATTCTGACTTTATGGGACTTAGATATTCCTAAGAATTCTCCTACTCCTTACAACTGCACTGTGGGATTTAATATTCCACATTGTTTATAGTTAAAGCAGTAACACCAAGTAAAACAAAAGTTTTCACACAACTATAAATTTTTTTCCCCAGGAATTAATTCAGTTTCTGCCTGGACCAAGTAATGAAACTTCACAGCAAATTAAATTTGTTATTTCACTGTTATTTGCAATGCTAAGTAGGAACAATGCGAATTAAGAAGACCACACCGATTGAGGCAGGCAGTGTCTGGATACTTTTTCTTTGCCATGTATTTTTCAGCAATGTGATGAGAAGTTCTTTTTCTTAGTTTTCTAACTTAACAACTTCAAAATATATTCCTAGTCCATAGGGATGTTATGACTCATGGCACAGCAAGGTGGAAATGACCTTGCCTGTTCTCTGTCCATTTAGAGGATTTTCTGTGTCCATTTTTAATGTTTAGCCTTCCTTTATAACTTGCCCTCTTGTGATGTGTAATAAAATGGATAATATAAAAGACTTTCCCCTCTGTAGTTCTTCAAACACGTAAATATTTCAGTTATTCCACGCTGTCGTTTGGTTGATGCTCCAGTATCTACTTGATAGAAAAGAGCAGGCAGAGCACAATAAGCTGAGCTGTAACGTGTCCAGGACTGCGATGAGTACAGCGTACGTGCAGGCAGGCTGATACCGCAGGTAGGAACAGCAAGGTCAGTATGGTTTTATGCTAGCCCAGTTCTGACCTCGGAAATCTCAGCTGACAGATAAAACCTGTATTGGAGGTATAACAAGACTCATCAGATCCATCAGTTGGAGCTCTTGTTCCTATTTTAGAAATGAAAGTTGAAATCCACTATTACCGATTTAAGGCAGATCCAACCGTTTTGGTATTTGTTGTAATGATTCAATCCCAGTACTGTGTGGAAGAGGGAGAGGGATGGGAACCTTGCTTACCTTCCAGTGCACCCAAGGAGGGAGCATGTAATCTGGCAGCACTCGATAGTCTACATCGGACTTGTTAGGTAGGCTTTGGAGAAGCCCTGTAACACTTTTTTGAAAGGAGAGCTGCTTCAGAACATTCTTCTTACGGGTGTCTGGAGCCAACGTCACTGCACTGCCCTTTTTTCCATCCACTGCAGCGTCAGTCACTAGACCTAGGGAAACGCCAAAGTGTGTTTTCAGCACAAAGTCAGCTTTGCTGCAAGTGTGTAACGTGAGTGATCGTGTGATTAATTTTACTATATAATTCATGTGTCTCTGTAGACAAATGTCTTGTGTTTTTAACGGTTATTTGAACGCTGTACATAATTCTTTGTCAGAGAAGCAGTTGAACCTGGCCAAGTTCAAATTGAAACTTCCCAGAGGAATAATCCAAATCTGTATTTCCATATATATTAATAAACTGTGTAATACTTACAGCAACTCACATAATACAGTTTTGAAATGAGATAGAACTCATTATCAGTACAATGAGGAGCACAGGCTCTTTCCTGTCAGAAATAATGGAGTGAGATCTACACAATTATTTTCCCTCACTGTCTCTGTAGTCATTTATGCAGCAAGGTGCGTATAAATCTTTCTCGGCCTGTTGTGCTGTAGTGGGACATTCACCAGCCCAAGCCAACTCCTGTGGTTGCAAGCAGGAGGAGTATCCAAATAAATGCTTTAATTCTGCCTGGTTTCATGAGGTAACATCAGCAGCACTGTGCATTGCAAAGCTGCGTTGCACACGTCCAAATGGAGCTTCAGCACGCTGCTGCCTGAGGGTAGGGGATGCCACGTTCGAAATCTGTCATCCTGCTATTGTACTTGTGCTCTGGGTATGAGCGTGGAGTGACTCCGTCCTCCTTGCACCACGGTGGATTTCAGTCTGTATTACTGAGATGTGAACTTGGCACTCCACCCAATGCTACGCCTGTACTCACTAGTCAAGCTATGCTAGGAAACACCCGCTGCCGACACTCAGGAATCGCTACCAGCATAAGTAACAAACCTAAGCCTTTTGTGATCCTGGTCGGTGCCCAGGGTCCAGGACCAAGAATTAGAGGCTAGGCTGCTTCAGCTTGGGGTTTACGGTGCCTAACCATCAGCTGAAGGTTGGTTCCTACTCTCAAAGAGAAATGGACTCTCTTTAAACGCGGCTGAAAAGAGGGAAACGGTGTCCTGCTGTTTTTGTCTAGTAGCTGAGCAGAGGATGTAGAACAGCAAGACCAGATCTACTTCAGCCATGAAGCAGAACAGCAAGGTCTGTTCTCATCTGTACCTGCAACCTCTCTCTGACCTTGGCTATAGGCTGTTTATTCTGGAGTAAGTGTAGGAAGCAGGTGAGACAGGTTTTCATCCGTGATGTTGAAAGGAATTCAGTAAAGAATGAAAAATTGGGAAGGGAAAGAAAAAGAAAGGAGATGATTGTTTAATGAGATTGTGCATTTAGACACTAGACTTATATTTTGAAAGTTTTTATTTCTGGAATACAAGATGCAGCAGTTTGGAAAAAAAACACGCTTTGTATAAATGCAGTTCTGTGTATTAATAGGAAAAGGGTGAAACCTATCACCTCAGTGGAATTTGTGCAAGTCCATCCAGAATAGAATCTGCCCTATAGTGTGTGTTTTAAACACCTCCACGCAGCAGTGAAGTAAATGCCCTAATTAAATAGCATAACCTGATAAGAATTTTAATGTCAGAGACATGGCAAACTGAAATTTTGTTTGCTAAATGTGATTTATCCAATGGACTTAAGGAAGGAGGCAGACTCCCCACCTGCGTTCTTCAGCATGTTTGGATAGTAATCTTCTTTAAATAATGTGACAGGCCCTTTTTGTAGTCCAGCATCAAAGGATTATATTATTTTCAGAACAATTTATGAAAGATTAGTAGAGGCATAGTTAATCATTTAAATTAGCTACAGGTTTTTTATTAATCTTCAAATTAATGAGTTCTACCTTTTGATCTTTCTGGCTGCAAATCCCTCTGGAATTGATGCCAATTAGGATTCGGTAATAACTTGGTTATGAACGTGGACCAGCGTGTGCATATGTGTGGCATATGTGTGTGTACATGTGTGGGTAGGTGTCAGTGCCCCTGGAGAGTGGCACATGTTCAATTAGACCTGTTCAGTTGTTACCAACTTGGAAAGTGGACCTCTCCACTGATGGAAATTAGGTAAAAATGCAAGGACAGTAGGAAGCAGACGAAGGTTCTGCTTTATCGTGCCCAAAGTTGTGTGTTGCACAGTGCCAATCTGGTGCTTTTATGACAATTAGATACAGCTTGTGTATTACCTACAATGGAGATGGGGACAGTATCAGGGAATGCAGTGACCTTACTCACTCTTCACATGAACCGTCGAGAAATGTTCTTGTCTTTTAAAGAAGGAAATGTGTTCCAGCACCAAATAAACTGCGCCAGCCCAAGGCAACATCAAATAGGAAACTTATAGAGGAGCAGACTGACCCCGCTTAGAGCTTCACTCTGTGTGAAGGGGAAACAGGAGGTAATTAGGGCTTTCCGGGACTTCACAGTTCTCGTACTGACATCTCTACATGCTCACAGTGGTACCATTTCAAACCTCCTTGCAGACAGGCCCATGTTGACCTGTGTGTGTTGCTGAGTTTCTTTGCATTGTCACTGAATTGCCTTAATTGAAATGTGCTGTAGGTTTACAGTATAAGCTTCAGGAAGAGCTGTTTTTCAGAACTGATAAGCATGCATGAGTATAGCAGGAATAATACCAGGTTCTCAGTCCTGCCAACCACAGTACAATGTAGTACTTGGTACGACAGCACTTTTTTCATCTGAGCTTTCCTTCTTCTATACCTGTGTTTCTGAGTGGTTGAAGGTTATTTTCTTCCTGGTGTCCCACAGCCCATTGCCTTTTCATCTCCTACGCTTGTATCTTACTAGTCTGATGCTGCTTATATTGCAGCTTCATGTGGATTTGGTGAGATGTTAATGTTCAGTTTCCTATATCCGAGTAATTTTTAGAGCATTTCTTTCTCTTACCGTTCCTTAATCTGAAGGGAAGTGATTGATTGGACCCCAAGAGCTTTGTTTCCCAAGGTACTTGAGTGTCTGTAGTCAAAGATGAGTGCAGGGGAGTGCGGATCAATACATGATGTTGCATTTCTAAAGCAGTATTCTTTGCCCTACTCGCAGTTTCTTGTCTTCCTGAAAACTCAGTTCTGACTTCCGATGTTTGAAATCTGTTCTACAGACGATTTCTAGTCACGATGCTATGAAACCTGAACAAAAGCTTTTCTCAATTTCTTCTTGTAAAATTTTGAGTGCATGCATAGCAGTATATCTACGTTTCAGTTGTTGGTAACTTATGTTGAAAAACAGACTACTCTATTGTAGTAGCTATCTTGTTTTAAGAAAAGAAAAGAGCATTGCTTGTTTCCAAGTTCAAAAGTACAGTCTGCTCATCACAGGCAGAACTGAGACCCTGGTTCCGGGTACAGTTCAGGCAGAGGCTGATCAGATCATTTACTTCTACGTGTATTTTCTCTTACAGCATAGGTGGAGAAGTAGTGAGAGGAAATGAAGGAAGCTACGTGGGGAAACATTTCCGCATGGGATTTATGACAATGCCGGCTCCTCAGGACAGACTGCCACATCCTTGCTCCAGTGGCTTTACCGTGAGATCCCAGTCTCTTCATTCTGTCGGAGGAACCGATGATGAAAGTAGCAGCTCTCGTAAGCAGCCGCCTCCAAAACCTAAGCGAGACCCCAACACCAAACTGAGCACCTCATCTGAAACAGTCAACGCTGGAACAACAAGTAAAAGTGGGAAACTACCGGACAGGACTGAAGGTAAACACTATAATTCTTTGGAAAAAAGGTTTTTGGTGACACAGTGTTAAGATTATCCAGTTGATAATCTTGCATTTAAGAATTACCTGTATGTTTCCCCATCTGTGTAACAGTGCCAGCACAGGTATCCTAACTGTTCTCCAAATTTTGGACCAGTGGGTAATTGCCAACCTTTGACATTTCTCACAGAGCCGTACCACTTATATACTGGTGGTATATAAGTATATGCCACTTATATACTTATACCCTGGTTATATACTGGGGAATGAGTTGAATTTATTCAAAATGAAGGGAAAAAGAGATTGCTATCAGATGGCATGTAGGACAATGTTATCTGCACGCCAGCCAAGGACCACTCACTATATCACTAGTACTGTGCAAACCACAGCTTTGGGAAGGGTCCTCCTCAATAAAGAAGTGAAGGATAGAAATTATTAAAAAGAATACTGCATGGCCCTGAAACTTTACAGCAAGGAAATATCCTCCAACGGTAAAAATTGTACCCGAGATGATATCATGTATTGCCCAAAGCTTCTGTTAGCATATGAGCCTACGTTTTCTCTTCCTGTTCCTCCCAGTTACATTTCAGCCAATGCAGCATTAAGAAGAAAATAAACAAATGTGTTGAACAAGGATATCACTTCCTTACTCTGAACTACTAAAGATGAGCTAACACTACAGGGATCTTCTCCTTCCTTTCTTCCATGCTGGAAATGCATTTGGTGCAGCAGTAGGACCAGCTGTGCTCCCTGCTAGGAGAGATCAGGATGACTCTGCTTCACAGTGTGAACTGTAAGAAGGAGCCCTTAGGGACAAACGGTTTTGATCAGTGCTGCTCTTTCCCACTGCTATGTTACATATCGGTTTTGACATCCCATGCAGTACGCTGTGCTCTTAGTGCGTACTCCTTTTGCTTCTTGTTGTGGCCAGAAATATTTGTTAGTTACCTTCATGCTACAACCCCTTTTAAGCAAATCTGATTTTAAGACGTCATCAGTGATAACAAAGATGTTATCATCTATCATCTATTAACATCTTTAATATCCTATTATACAAAGGAACGTATAATTCAACTGGTGGCACGTATGTCTACGATTGCGAGGTTGAACACAAACACTGAATAAATCTGTAGATTTATTTATGCTGTTGTTCGTAGTTATTTTGCATATGATATTTACCATTGCTTCCATAGCTTGTCCTCTACAGTGATCATGACGTCAACTCCACTGAACAGACTAACATGACAATCCAAGCATTAAGTAGCTGCCCTTAATAAAAGCCGTTTACCACAATTTTACTGGACCAAAGCCTACGTAGAAACCATTCAGATTTCTGCCACAGACAGATTTAAAATCTCATATTGGAAAGTCTTTCAAGTCTTTCATTTAATACAAAAAGAGAATGCATGGCACAAACTTCTCAGTCTGATATGCTCTGAGGTGAAAGGCAGGAGCTCTTAAGTTACTCAAAAGTTCTGTTAATATTATATTTTGAAATATTTTTATAATTCTTTGATATATATTAGCACTCTTTCTTCCTGAGTCTGCACAACCAGAATTACCAAGGCTAAATGAATTTTGTTTTGCAGATAGGGCAGTAAGATAAGCTCTAATGTTTTCTGACTTGTTTAATGAATATTTCTGCAAGTGTGCATTGAGTCACACAGTACATTGTGCTCTTCGGTGTAGCTGACCTTGGCATTATCTCTAGGATGATTAGGAATAAGGTCTGTTTTACACCTATCCCACAGCCCTTTTCCTCATTTACTGAGAAGCAAGAGGCTTTGACAGCCTTGAAGTAGCAATAATAATAATGATAGTGATAATTGAAATACATCCGAGTATTTTACCAATCTCACAGAAGTTATGGCAGACTCCTTAAGCAGTCTGCGTCCTCATGAAACTAGATCTTCTTCAGCATTATTATTATGGAAGGTTCTGCAAATTTTGCTTTCTTTCCCTCATCTCCTTCGACCACCTGATATCTGACACCAAGGATGTAATATGTCCCTTCTGACAGATTTTAAAGTTTGAAATTGATTGACATTTCTGTTTCCAAGGCCAAGTACCACTTTGCCTCCTCCCACTCTGTGCAGGTTGAGCTTGATCTAGCCCATCACATGACGGTTATGAGTGGCACGCGTGGTATTGTAGCAGTGTTCACTTTGGATAATCTGTATGACAATGGTACTACTACACCGTAGTACTGAGTATTGCAGAGTGTCTCAGATTCATTATTATAATCAAGAGCTGAATATTCATAGCAAGAGCTCTGGAAAGAACTGGTGAATGAGTAATACTCCTTCACTGGCATAAAAGCTGATACCTAACTGTTACCTTTTGGCGTGACTAAATGCCTTCATGGAATATTGAGAATCTCTAGGATACTTAATCTATGACATGTATTACATTCATTCTGCTGGTTTATATGCAGTGCAGAAATGGGCACTTTTAGACTATCATGAAGAAGTTCCTGGAGATTTTGAATTGACAGAACCCTTTAACCATACCGTTGTTTTCCTGTGTTCAGAATATGGTTTGTATGTGTATGGTTTTAGATGTATATGTGCCAGACTTATAGGGGTTTCACTGAAGAGTTTGATACATAGAAAGTAAGATCAGATTGTAGGGTTTTTTTGAAGAAAGCAGTCAAATTTTAAAATCTGAGATATACTCAAGGGTGGTACGATATGGTGTTTGGATGAACAGGCTGGATTTCTAAAATGCTTTGCTGTCACCAGGAGAGGCTTTGTTATCACCTGTGCACTCCAAGGTAACATGTTTATTGTGATGAAAGGATTTTCACAGTCGTCATCTGGCTAGCATAGAAATGTTTATATAAAAACTGTGGTCATACATTGATGAGGACATCTAAAGATGAGCAGATGAAAGTCAAAGTTCATTATCTGCAGTATTGATTTGATACAAATATTAAACCAAATAAAGCTTTGTCCCAGAATATGAAAATATTACTGTTTCTCTACAATTAATTCCCAGCAAATTTAGTATCTGAAATTGTGCATAGCTCAAAGAAACCTGTGAAGCTCTGATTCTGCCAGTCCGTTTTGTATGTGCAAGTGGTTAAGCTTTTCCATATCTAGTAGTTCTCATTCTAGTAGCAGTCTTTGAATTCAAGAAATTGTAAACCTGTATCTTTCCAATTTCAGGTGAGGTAGTCCATAGGATACGATATTCATGTTCTCCTAGGGAGGTCTTTGGAAGCTCAAGTGCAAGAACAACGCAGGTTTAACTTTCAGTCGCTGCTGTCCATATTGTACCCAAATATTTGTATATGCGTGTGTCTCACACATTTGCGTGTCCGTGTGGTATTTGCAGGCTGAATGGCTACAGTTTTTTCCAGGAACTATGGAAAACAATTATAAAAAACCCTATTGTTTCTCCATCAACTATTGTGGAATCTCTACAAAGGACTTGTCACAAAATTGTTCCCAGCTCATTTTTTTTATGGCAATGCAGAATAATTCAGACTATAATGTCTATTGTCTGACCCTGTGGCTACTTTGAAAAGGAATTTGCTACATTTCCTAGGCAACCAGGGACAGCCTCACCACTCGTTTTTATTCAACATGTTTACTTTTTGCTTTTTGATAATGATCCAGCTTATACAAACAAAAGCAGTTACTGATGGTAACTTTTATTCTTTTTCTGATCATGGTAAAGTCAAAATATTGAATCCATCCCATCATAACTACCATAACATTAGATTGTGTTTTGAACGTGAGTCTGATTTTACTGCAGAAGTAAGCGCTAGAAGAAATTTGGTCATGAGCTTGAAAGACCTTTTCCTCCTGAAGCACAAATAGCATCAGTAACAGCCACACCGGCTCTGTACACTTCTCCTATAAGTGCTCTTGCTTCCAAATTTGTGGGAGTGTGAGAATCTTCTTTTAAGTTGCGATGACACGTATTAATCCTGTCTCATTGTGCAAGCAGCGTGATAACACTTCGGTTTGTGTATTTCATCCCAGTCCACCTTGGCTCTGCCTGAAAGAGCACTCTCCAGCCTGAAGGCCTCGATCTCCTTTAATTTTGTTGCTGTGTTTCCACACTTTTGTGTCCCTTCTTATGCTTCAATATTCCTTTTTTACTCTTCCGGCTACCTCTCATATGCACCCACTGAACGCCTTCCACCCAATGCATTTCTCCTCTGTGACAGATTTCTAGAAAGTTGTTTCTAAAAACGTGGGTTGTCTTTTCCGTGGAGTTTTCAAACTCTGGTAGGAACAGCAAACAAATGTAGCTGTGCCCCATACATCACACATTGGAAGTGAGAAGTGAACTGAAAAAGGTAATTTAAAATAACATTTCAGTGTGGAAGGCATATCTAATCTTGATCCTGAAAGGCTCTTTATGGAGAAAATGCAGGAGTTTAATTAATTGACGGGCTTTCGGTGCTCAATCTTACAGAAGAAGGAATTAATAGAACAGTATAATTGGTGAATGTAACCAGCCTCAAGCAGTGTTTTTTGACATGATCACTGCATGTCCACGAGAAAGGTTTACAGATCTACCGCAGTGCAAACACAAATGAAGAGGTATAAGTGAATTGCATTTCGAAAGTTAACTTTTTGTTAAAGTTCTGTTTAGTAATATGGATGATGCCTACATTATATAAATATATGCACATATAATGTAATTTATGTATACATAATATACACATTTCTGTCTAATGAAAATGCAAGTTGTGTGTGCTTGCATGTACATGCGAACGCGTGCACACAAATGCAAATTAAAACTCAGAGTAGCATTTTCAAAATGCTGTTCCTGGCTGTAATTCCGCTCCTGCCAGAGCCCACGGGAAGTTTAGGTCTGATAACGTGAAGATGCTTGCAGGGATCCCCACCTCTCGAACCCACTCAATTTGTTTAGTGATTTCCTTCTGAGTGTCGTGTGTGGAAGAAGATACCCTTCTTGCTGCTTTCTAAGCCCGTGCAGCGGAAGCCCCTCTCTGTTGCTCAGCAGTCTCTTAAAGGTGGGCAACTTGTAAGGAAAATTTTCCTCTGGAGAAAAGCAATTACGGTAACTGTAACTGGGGTTGCAGTCCAGCTGGTCTCTCATAAATCTAGTTTTCTGTCAGCTAGACTGGTAACTCTGCATTGTAAACTTGAACTTTTGCTACTCTCATTAAACAGAACTTGGATTAAAGGGATTTAGCACTTCTGCTCTTTTTGCGTGGTGCTGGTTTCCTTTTATTTCCTACCTTAGCAAATAATGTATTTAACCTGAACTTTGAAATAGTATCCTCTGCAGTAACCGTGTCATGTCCTTCTTATAGCCAGCTCTTATTCCCACATCTTTCTATCCGTGCCTACTGAAGGAAGAAATATCACTAACGAGCCCTATTCAGACCTAACTAGTCTAAAGGGACTGACAGATGAGTTCTGGTGGGTATAGCTATGGGCAGTTTAAGATGCTACTGCTTCTGGACTATCTGCCTGGCCTCCTGCCAGACGTGACAACCCAGTGCTGACGTAGCAGAATGCAATATTTTAGGGACGTGTCTTTGAGACACGGGTCCTGCTGCACCACCCTTGCTGCTGGGCAGGAGCTGTGCCAGGGGCGTGGGGCGGGCAGGTCTGGTGAGAAGCATCCTGCGGCGAAGCCTGTCAGAACCCTGTGCAGCGAGCACGAGACTCGTGCGGATGGCTCTTGCAACGTGCTCCCTCTTAGCGAGGGCCAGTCGTCACGGTGGCCTGCGATGCTGCTGCAATGCCGGGGTGTGGGTCTGAGAACAGGGGAAGGGCAGGCTGCGTGGTTGTGGCAGGATGGGGTGTGCTGCCTCCTGAGGTCCGGCCTCCGAGGCGTCCTCCCAGGGCATGGGCTCCTCAGCTGGGTGCTCAGCTGGAGCCCCCCTGTGTCACCGTGCCTGAGAGGCCTGAGTGCTTGCATGTTGTGCACTGCATGGTTTTTAGCTCATTTTCCTCTTTCCTACAGCCTGCTCTGTATTTTAAGCACAGCATTTTGAGCCATGACAAGCTGCAGCTAGTGTTCACATTGCCTATACAGGTATAATACAAGCTGATATTCAGCCATGTGTAAAGCAGTGTCTGTTTTCCTTCACATACCTTAATCTGATTCTTGATCTCAGTGCTGCATTACCCATTATTTTTTGTACGCTGTAATGTATCTCTTGCAGACTGTGAGGCTTGAGAGGACTTAACTTGAAAGTGTACACACTGGGAGAAGGCAGCTGGCAATGACGGAGGGAAAAGTCAAAGCTACCGTCAGAAAAAGCATGCCCTGTTGTCGGTAGAGTGAGGTGGAGTTGGCTCTTAACTACCATACATGACTCCAGAGAACTGCCCTGCATGTCCAGGTGGCACGGGGATGGATGCGGTGCCTTCAGCAGCGCTAGAGCGATGCAGTCTCTACTAGAAAGCTAGCGCTTCTTTCCCTTTGCTCAGCCCTGCATCTCGGCAGCCTCCTTGCTGCCGCAGGGGTTAAAAGGCTGGAGGGCAACGCTGGCCTGACTTTGCTGGGGGACTCTGCCCAGCAGTGCCTCTGCTCTGTGTTTGGCCCCTTTGGTTGCTGAAGCAGCTTGTTCCCAGTGACCTGTGCTCTAGCAGGAAGGACATGGCAAAGATTTCGGTCTATTCTCTAGCATTTAATAGCTTAGAGATTTTCAAAGGCTTTGCTTTTTTTTTTGGGGGGGGGGGACGGGACGGGTAGTTTTTCAGTGTTTTGGAGTTTGGTTTTCTTTGCTTTTGCTGAGATTTCAGTTTGCCCCTCCCTGCAGCGAGTTGCTTTTCAGATTGCAGCTCCCAGAGCTGGGTTACTTTCCTGGGCGTACCACCTCCTCCAGCCCTTCATCTTTTCAGGTCTGTTTTCTGGTCCCTCAGATAAGGGAGGGCAAGGGGGAAGGAAGGAATGAAAGCAGCAGTTCTTATAGCTATTATAATAGCTTTCTGCGCAGAGCAATGAACACAATGTGATTTTTTGAGGGATTTATAAACAAGTTTTGAAGCCACAGAGGGAGTATGTTCTTACCCTCAAGGCACATATGCATACTCATTAACGTTAATGGAAGCTGCAAGCATTGAACAGAAAATAGACCATGCAGTGGTAAAAGACATGAAGATCTAGTTACCCACTTGGGAATTGCATTGTGCCCAAGACTTGGCAGTTGGTACTTTAGCTATGTTGTGCTAGTCTATCCTGTGTACTTAGTGTCTTTTTTTTTTCTTTTTAATTTAACAAAGTTGCTTTATATATTCCTCATCTCTCTTTTCACATTAGGATGTTGCTCATTTGCTGAGAGACACTGCACCTGTTTAAAAAAGCACAAAATTAAATGTGCAGCCCCCCTGCCGCACAGATATCTCTCTGCTCTCAAGGGTGATGGAAGCTGTGATGTTCTTGATAATGGAAAAGCCTTAATAATGCGAGTTCAGGGAGCGTTGTGCTGATGTACCAGATTGACTGCAAATGCAGCCAGTCCAGGAGGAGGCTGCCTGCCCTAAGCTGATGATAGTAAGCCCTGCTAAACACTTGTGATTCTTGCTGAGCGTGTGGGCTTTTCTGCACCGTGCACTCCAGTGCTCCAGGGGTCAGGAGAGTTTATAAGCCTGGTTGCAACCCCAGGCGCAAACTGCACTTGTGAATTCACACCATTCTGCCCCGGAATTAGCAAACCATCTAGGACCTCAAAGCAGTGTTGGGTATAATGCAGACATGCTGAGTGGGAGACTTTCTCCAGTCTTCTGCCACCCTGAAGTCCTCTGACTGTGTAGGGTCACTGTAGTCCCTGGACACGCCAACAAGGCAAGGAAATGTGAGCCACTTATTCATGCAGTCAGCTGGGATCTAGGAGAGAGTATTAGCACAGGTTTCACATCATATGAAAGTCACTAGGCTGCTTTTAGAGCCAACCCAGTCCTGGAAGTACTTCAGCTGTGCTCCTGAGGTGTCTGAATCAATAATCTTTACCAGAAAGACTACAATGAAGAGAGGGTCTCTGAAGAAAGCTATCATGTGGGTGCTCTTGTCCACTGCATGGTTCATTTGCAACCTCGATAGACAGCCCCTATGTAACTGGAAGGTTATAGTGTCAATAAATCCATTCGTTATTGTCAGGTCACTGTATGTCAAACCTGGAATACTGCTAGAAAAAGCTGTAAGTCATCATATTTGTGACTGTATTTCATTTTTTACTTTGTTTATACCTCAGGGAACCATAATACTGGGCCTTCTCAGCATTTCCACCTGTGAGCTGAAATACTATGAAACACTAGATTCTTGCATTATTTTGCATCACTGAATGGCTCTGAAATCAGGGCCAGGAGAGGAGGGGAGGAGAAATCCAGGTAATTCTCTTGCCTCATTTTGACAGCCCTTCAGAATTTGTTAAGTAAAATTAAATGCCTGTGAAACTGCAAAAATACCAATTTTGGAATACTCATACCACACTTCTGGTTTTGGCATTGTCTGTTAAAGACATTGCGGACAAATGAGTAAGGGCTTGAGGGATCAGACTGAAATCCTAAAGTCCCTGTTTACTCTCAGAGCTGGTCTGTGATAATAGAGATGTCTCGCAAAACTCATTTGGAATTAAAGGAAAAAACACAAAACAGCTGCACTTTTTATTCCACAGCAAATACGTTGGATTTCCACCTCTTCATCTCACCTTATTTTTAACTGGTGCCCTAATTCCGTTCTCACTTAAACAACCAAATGAGACAAATCCTTATGGAGTGAAGCATGACTGAGCTCTCAAAGCATTCCCTGCCACGAGGTTGATAGCGGGGGGGGCAAGCACCCTACACTCACGTTGGCTTTACTGGCAACGTACAGTGCTTAGCAGAATCACGTCCCAAGAGATTTAAGTCTGGCTCCAGGTGAGATCCTGTCATGGCTATCCTCTGTTTCATTGGTAATTTCTTTCTAATGACTGTTTGAATATAGTAGTCTTGGTTGGTGCACAGGTTTGCTGCTTTCATCTCTTCCACTTGGCTTAATGCTGGATGACATGAAGCAACATATGCCTGACATGTTACAACTGTGTTTGGCACTTCATGCTTTTCAATTCGTACGTGTGCGAACAGTGCTGTGGTGGGATAACGTGCACAGCAGTGACAGCTCAACGGAGCACAGCTTTCTTTTTGCAATGCCACCAACTTGCCTGGAGGTCACAGTGTACCAGCCTGGGCTTTTCATAGATGCACGAGGGGGAAAAAACCAAACACGCTCAAATTTTTGTGCTAATTTTAGTGGCCGTAACTTTGAACTGCTGGCATGTCAAACAAGAAGCACACCCCCCAAAGTCCAGTGTGATTTGCAGCTGGCTGCTGGTTCAGGGTGGGGGGAGGCTTAAGTGTGGGAAATAAAAAGGTGGAGCATGGCATACATGGAGCATCATCAAGAGGCATAGCGTAATATCCATTTCCAGTGCAGTGGTATAATATTTGCCATGGCTTTTTAAGTTTTAATGGGGTTAGGTTTTTGCTTATGACAATGGAAGGCTCTTAATACTTGGATTTTGGTGAATAAGATGGTAAGTAACCATTTGATTAAAAGAAAAAAAAAAAAAGACCAAAAAAAGCAAACATCCAAATGTGCACCAAGCACAAACTTGAAGCTATACCACTAGTGTGGATTCAAAAACTTGACAAGATGTCTAGCCTGTTTATTTTCTTAAACATGAGTTTTTGCAAACAAAAGCAAGGAAGCTCAAGGTGTTCTATGGTTCTGAATTACTTGTTATTTTCTGTTAAAGATGAGATAATTTTTACAGCGGTTGTGGATAAATATCTGGAGTGACTAATTGCCATAAATCCCAGTCCTGCAAATACATGCTTGCATGTGAGTAAGTGTTAATGCCACATGGAGACTTCTGCAAATAATACTAACCATCTCCCAGTGGGGTAAGCGGAGGAACAGGGCTCTTCACAGCCCTGCCACTGGCTCGGATGACCTTGAGCATTTCACTTGGCTCTCAGTGTCCCAGACTCCTCCCCTGTAAAGTAGAGATAGTGACGAGGGCTTTGTTTTGTGAGGTGGTTTGCAGTCAACTTATGATCACAGTATTTCCGCTCACCGTCAAAACGTGGGCTAATGGGACATGTGTGAGTGCTTGTGTGAACAACGCTGTAGAAAGAGGTTTTTGAGCGGAGAAGGGAATACGTGAAAAAGACTGTTCTTGCCTAGTGTGAAATTCCACACATCTGGCAGGGTTTCATTCCTGAACTCAGGGCAGCCACTGTGGAAACGAGGACTTCAAGCAGCTTCTCAGCATAGGAACTGCTCAAGTTCCCTTTCCCATCCTCCTGTTGGTATCACTGATGCTGCAGTGCATGAATAAGGATGGCAAAATCTGGGCAGCGATTATGGTCCAGCTCTACGAAATGCTGAATGCTATCGGTTTACAGCACAGACAGTCCCAGGAGATGGTAGGTAACAACCCCCCTCAGAGCTTAGGCTGTTCTGTGCTGTCCTGTACCGGAGGCTGTGCCTCAGTGGTATGGACATATTGCTGCAAAGAGCTTTGCTTCTGAGCGACAGCAAAACGAAGCAGGCTGTAAACACTGGGTTATAGCAATAGCTTCTGGTTTCCTGTGGTGGTGCAACTGCTCAAAGCGTGGGTGCATCCCCATGTCCTAGTGACAGTGGGAGTAGATGCTAGTTCCGTCTTCACGGGGAACTTCAACAGCTCCAAGGTAGGATAAAAAGGAACATTTCTTGCAGTGAAAAGTCGCTTGGCAAAGGAAAGGATAAGATATGTTATCTGAGAAAGCTGACTGGGATAACAGTTTCAGCAGTCACTGGATTTTCGGTGGCAAAACCAGCATTGGCTTGTCCCTACACCCATGCCATTGTGTTCTGCACTTAGTTGAACCATTAGGGCTGGCTTAAGGGCTGTGCTGTCAGGTTGGATGGGTCCAAATTCTAAGTAAATGGGAAGGAGAAGGGAAAAATGGAAGGGAAGGAGAAAGCGGGGAAGAGAAGAGGAGGGGAGTGCTGTGTGTGTGCTCACTGCAAACACAGTGTGGGAGAGAGAAGGGGAAATAATAACACATTTCATTCATGTAAAGAGCTTTTGGGAGCAAATGATGATCTTTGCTCGCTCTCTCCAGTCATACTCTGGTAGTTGATGCCTGCTTCTTCCCTTAGATATTGGCTAAGATCTTTTAGCCTGTGATACTGCTCTTGCCTTAATTGCCTTTCATTTACCTCAGCTTTCCAAACGTTTTTGCTAGAGCTCTCCACTTTTCCTCATTGTTCCATCTTCTGTCTTCTGCTGCTTGGTCTTTTTTCCCTTTCTTGCAGGGTGCTAGTTTTTAATCAAGTCTCTTTCTTGTTCCCACTAGTTCCGCCTGTGAGTTGAACTGAACAGGTTCTGCAGTCGTGGGTGAGGTAGAAACAGCTTCTGGCAGCAATTCCTCTGTTCCTTTTTGTGCTCCATCTTTGTCTTTTCATCCTCCATCTCACTTCTCGGGCAGCACAATCAGGTTAAGCCTGACATTTGAATCAGGAGAGGGCTCTCCTGAAGCTTGTCTGGAACCACGTACAACACTGTCAAAATGGTACTGTACACTGCAGCCATACCAGGTGCATTTATGGTGATTAGGCCCGGCTGCATGACCTTTATAGATCAACACTACTATAGGCTCTACTAGTTTCACTAGACCACTTTGCAAATAAATGCAAGATGAAATGATAGACGCCAGGCGCACAGAGAAGCTCTGAGTGGGAGGCAGCTGATAACATGTGGTTTGTCTGTAATTTTGTCAACACTTTATTTAGAGCTGAGGAGGAGAGAGGAGTCACCCCTATGGAGATGGAAGTAAAATTAATAGCTGTGAGGCTCTTTTCCTGAAGCCGACTACACTGAGTATTTCGGAAACGCTCAGCCTCTGACTACAGAGCTGTTGCATCTCCAGGCACCGCTGCCTGCCTGTGAGCTGCTCTGACAATGCTCTGTCCACTTCAGCTATCATCATATTCACCCAAAAGATGCTCAGTGACAACCTGCAGGAACTGCTTCTGCAGGGTGACCTTGGGTCCTTTTTGGTGGGGGCAAGAGTGCCCCTTTAGATGAACTCTTGTTCACTGGGGCTCATTTGCTTTCTCGATGCTCCTGCTGTGGTGACTCATTTGACCCCTGCGTTCAACCTTGTGCTTTGTTTTGAAATGTGAGCTCCATGGCGGGAGGGTCTGCTGTATGTGTCATTCAGCTTTTTACACAATGGCCTCAAGGAGAAAAATTGTACAGAGCCCACAAAATTTCTGGGGGAGAGGAGGTTAGTGAAATTTGTTGGTTCCTTTTTGCTGGTGGGAGACGCTGAGGAAGCGCAGCCGCATTTGTGGGGCTGCCGTGCCTGTGGAATAGTTGGACACAGTACATTTCATGCTGGAGTCCCCAAGAGGTCAGTATTATGCACGATATCACCTCGGTAGGTCTGCCAGCTTGATTTAATGGGCGGCAATTATTTTAGAAGCTCGGCAAACAGATTGCTACTTATGTAAGCAAATAATGGATTTGACCTACTTATTGTATCTGTAAGTAGAAGATAGGCGTTACTGTAGATCTAAAAAATGAAGAGTCTCATATCTCCGGACAGATTATTCAAGTCTTTGCATATAGTCACCGCTAGTGTTCTGGGCAGAATGTTTGTGCAACAAAGCAACAATTAAATCAAGTGAGCAAATACAGACTATTTTTCTAGATAAATGAAGTAGGCAAGCTAAACTTACTGTTTCATTAAGCATTTGCTCTTTCTCTAGCTTGACTTCATTCTTTCCTGTTTTCCCTGTAAATCATTTCAGATTCCACTATTTGGGCGCAGGTACTGGATTTAGAAATCACCCAGAGCCAGGAACTCTTGCAGAGATCAGTTTCATTCAGTGTCTCTATGAGTACTGGGTTGGAAAGCCTCTGTACCATACCTTCTCCAAGAAGTTCATCAAAGTCCAGCAAGTGATCTGCCACATCATATCCCTCAGCTACGACAGCTAGGAATCAATAGCAGTGTTGTCCCTGTGAAGCCAGGAGTTGCATTCAGACTGGAGTATGCCTTTGTTTACCTGAGCATTGCCAAATCATAGAATCATAGAATCATTAAGGTTGGAAGAGACCTCCAAGATCATCGAGTCCAACCGTCGACCCAACACCCCCATGCCCACTAAACCATGTCCCTAAGCGCCTCATCTACCCGTCTTTTAAATACTTCCAGGGATGGTGACTCAACCACTTCCCTGGGCAGCCTGTTCCAATGTTTAACCACTTCCAATCATTAACCACAAATGATACCACAGAGGCCTTCAGTGCCTTTTGGGCAGCAGATAATATATGAATAAGCAGCTCAGCCCTCAAAGGCTTACTGGTATCATAGTGGTGTCTGCTGCACACCAAGCTCAGATGATGTAGGTGTCTGAGGCCCGTGTCGGTGGGACTCAGCTCTTCACGCATACCCAGAAGCATCCCCTTCTGAGCAGGAGAGAGATCTTTTCTTTCTGCAGGTCAACAGAAATGCTGCTGCGCTTGCAGTCATCACGCGGCACAGCCTGTAGAAACCCAGTCAGACAAAACGCAGAGCCTCACCATCTTCCGCCTGCTATTCAGGGAATGCGAGATGGGTAGCTACAGGGAGGGAGAGGGGGCAGCTAGCGCAGGATGACAGCTAGATGAGAACTGGGCTCTAATAGCTGCGCCGCCACGAAGATGCTGGGTGGGGGGTGGCGGGGGCTGATGTCGCCCAGCGTTCTCAGTGTGAAATGCAGTCAGTTTGTGGGTAGCTGTAAGAATAGAGCGGCAACAGTTAATTTACAGGAAAACAGCGAAAGCTGTTCAGGTTTCATCTCCAAGATGACAGCCAAGATACCATAAACGTTGCTTTAAAACTGAAGGGCTTTACTCATGTTGCTGATCTGTGGCTGTTTTTCTGTACTCTGTTGTGACCATGTTTAACTCTGCAGCGCTCCGACTCTGTGTAGGTTCCCGCAGTAGAGCACTAGAGCCACCAGCAAGCAAGCACACGCACATTGTAAATTAATTTCTCTGCAAGCATGATTCAGTAGTTCTATTTGCATGCTCTTCATGTAATTCATCTAACGATGCTTGCGATTGACAAATTCCCATGCCAATTGCCTTTCTATATCTAGAATTCCTTCAGATTATATACAGTTACAGAATTTTTTATTGCTACTGTTGCACTGGCTGCAAAATCTGTTTCGCATATGCAGACTGCAGGCTATCTGAAACAGAACAAACCAGCACTTCAGCGATATTGGTTGCATGTGTGGGCAGTGTGAGGATCCTTTATTCAGATTCCCGCTTCCCCAGTAATCCTCCCACCTCTCCCTCCTCCGAGCCTGCTTCCACTGGAACTGCTGTAACTTACACCCGCGTAATGCCATAGATCCTGGCCCCTGGGCATATTAGTTCAAGGATATTTTTCTAACTGGATACTCAGAAATCATTGCAACCTAAAAGAAGTTACTGTGAGATTTTTTATTTGCCTCCATTTGCACTCAGTTCATCAGTTTTCCTGTAAAAGGAGGATGATTCAAATTGACTTTTCTTTTCTTGCTTATCCAAAATCTTGCTTTTTCTGCCTTTCCAGGGCTGTGCCGATTGACAATAACTTTTAGCTTCAGTGAATAGTACAGAAAGGCTTGATTGCAAATAATTTGTAATTATTTCTCAAACACTCTCTTTTCTTTTTTTCTTTGCCTATTCAATGTTATCTGGAAAAATCAGGGACATCAATTACTCATTCTTTAGAAGAACCTACGATGTGAAGTTCAAAATATATGAAAGCACGAGGCTGGGCATTCAGAAGGAGACTTAGTCACTTTGTAATTTTCTGAAAGCTTTTCGCAGACCTCTTTCACTGTGGGAAAGGGTAATAAGCGGAGCGCAGTGTGTCAGGCGGATGCACGGAGAAGTGGAGGGCTATGGAGGAGAAAACCTGGAAGTCAGTCTGCTCTGGAGCGCGGCAGTTTGGGGAGGGACTCTCTCCAGCGTGCTGATACTCCAAAGTTTTTGAAACGTCCTGGCATCTCTGGGTCTGCCCTCGCCTTGGTAATACAGAGCAAAGGACCTGCAGCCCCTGCCGTGCCGGGCGGAGGCTCTGGCGGCAGGGCGGTTAGTGCAGTAGGCTGGCTTTTGTGAATCTCAGGCAGGTATGGCTACCTTGGCATATGCAGCGTGTAAGGAGCCGTGGTGTTGGGGCTGAGAATTCGGTTTTGTGGCCCAGATACACAGCCCTAAGCTGAATCTGGCAGCAGCATGTCTTCAACCACGGTGCCTATCGGTTGCAGTAGCTGTATTGCTGGATTAACGCAGAACTGAATCTAACTGCAGGGCCCAGTTCTGCTCTCTGTTATACTGGTGTTTAATTCTGGAATATCACTGCTGAAGCCACGAGGTTTCCACCACTTTGAATGAGAGCAGAAATCAATCCTTTTAAAAGCTGCAAGAAGTTGTAGCCAAAATAAAGGGACCTGAATACCTTTGAAAAGAAGTCTCCTTAATCATAGCCTTGACACATCTGAGTAGCACGTCAGTATTATTTTATGACACTGCCTTTTAGGCCTTTCATTTTCAGCATAGTTTTGTCCTCTTTAAATGCCCAAATAATTTCCAGTAAGAGCTAATAGATTCAGGAGGGGGAAGAAATACATACTGCATGAAATTGTTGTGCTGAAACCATCTATTGCTTGCAAAGCTGTTTGAATGAATCAGATGGTTCTTTTGTTCCTTCCATGTTCTTTCCCTCGTTGCTTTTTCCTACTAGAATCTTTTAGAAAAGGAAGAGGTAACCTGCAGGGAAAGGACTTGTGTCCGTGAGGAAAATGCTATTTTGAAAGCCGGTATTTTTTTGTGACAGAGACACGTTCTCTGATGTTACTTCGACCTAGTGATGATGTTTCTATAGTAATTTGCTAAGATGCATCTCTGTGTGTATATTTTATGGCTGTTCACAGAGTAGGAACATTTGCCTTCAAAAATTCCTCGGAGAAGAAAAGATACATGTTCAACCCTGCACGTCTCCAATAGATACATTTACATTTGCTTTTGTTTTCTACTGTTGCTTTCCAATGCAAGGATTGATATAAACAAATAAATTAAAACAAACACCTTGCATAAAACACCTTAGAGCCTAAACTGGCAAAAGATAGATGGTGAAAAGCGGCATTAAGGGGTAAAATGACAGGCGAGGCTCTGTGGCCTGTGACAGAGAGATGAATTAAACTCAGGTCTCCTGAGTGCCGATCTTTTGCACAGTTCAGAGGACTGTGCCTTTTTAAATTCAGTTTCGCTAAGAATATTCAAACTTCATCTACAGAGATAATGAAATCCAACCCAATATAAGCACTGGTGCACAAATGCACTTAAGATCATGTGCAACTTTGAACAAGCAGTTAATTTCATTAAAGCCAGTGGGGTTACTCATAGTCTTGAACTTACACACACACACACACACACACACACACACACACACACACACACACACACACACACACACACACACACACACACACACACACACACACACACACACACACACACACACACACACACACACACACACACACACACACACACACACACACACACACACACACACACGTTCTGTGCTACCCTAAAGCCCTAAAGCTGGATTTTCTCTGTTGAATTCTCTGATATAAATCAGAATCTGTGCATCTTTGATTCAGTATCCAGCACGTTCAGGGTTTAATTAAAGAAATTCTATTTCCTTTCACATCCTGGAGGCTCTTTTTGATAGAGGTACCCCTCAAAATACAGCAAGATTAATTCCTTCTGCATTTAAAGTAACATTTTTAAGAATTTTAAAAACTTTTAGGCCCCAAATAATTCCTTCATTTAGAAAGAAATTGAATGCTGTAGCCTCTTGTAGAAATTGAAAGGGAGGAATTTTCCTGTTATGTGTATTTTTTTCCTGTTTGTTACGGTGAACAGCACAATAAATCGGCTTGGTCTCTGAACTGCAAAAGCTGGTAAACACCCGAAGGACAATAGAAAATGACAAAATTCGTTTTAGTTTTTAGATGTTTTTGCTCATTCCTTATACAGTGAGCAAATAATAAAAAACAATCTGATAACACGTTTTCATATTTCAGTCTTTCCTTAAAGAGTAAAAAAATACTTCAGAAGGATAAGATGACCAGAAGCATTCTGTATTTCCAAAATTAACTATGAAAGGCAGATTATCTGGGCATGTCTGAAAGCTATGCGTAACCTTTGCGCTACAAATATCTCATTTCAAAAATGTCATATTCTGCTTATTCAGTAGGGCTTCCGTACGGCTATTTTAAGCACTCTGCTTCTTGCTTCTGGATGAGAACTGAAGTTATTACAGGCTGCATGTTTTGTTTCACTTGCAGTTTGTTAGAGCTAGATAATTGCTTGGTAGTAGGATGCTATTAAACACAGAGAGCTCCTGCCCGAGCAGCGTAAACTCTGTGAAGTTCAGTTTCATTTGCAAGGATCATCGTGCCTCCAGTTTATCAACTGTGGTAGTTTGGGCGGTTCTGATGCAAAAAAAGGAGCCGCTAGCATAGCACCCCGAGCTCCCGCAGCCTCCGCAGCCGGGGCAGCTCCTGTGAGGGCAGAGGACCGCATAGCAGTTGCTGAGCTATCTTCCTCTGATCGCCTCCGGTCTGCTCGAACTCCTCGCAGACCTGGCGGTCTCTTGTGTTTGTGTGTGTCTGTAACAGAAGCACTCACAAGAGCTTTGTGGTGCACTTTGACATGGCTGTTTAAGGGAACTTGCACCTGGCAGGGAGAGAAATAGTCCTCATTTTCATTTCTTCCATTTAGCTTTGGATCGGGCCCGTGTGCGCTGACGTATGGGTGGCAGAGTCTCAAGGCAAGTTGCTGGCGACAGTTGCACCAAGGGCGTAGTAATCCAGGTTGAAAAGCACTTAATTATTCCATGTTTAGAGCAGACAACGCGGCAGTATGTGTATCACCAATATGTCAGCATGGTTTGCTTTTCATAGGAGTTTATGTTCCCAGCAGGCACCGAATGCTTTTTCTGCCTGATAAATGTCAAGTACTTAAAGAAATCTTGCCTGTTCCTCTCTGGAGATTGCCAAATAATCGCCTTTCATTGGGTATGGGATCTTGCCAGGGTTCCTGCATTCATGCACGTTTATCCCTGCCAAATGTTGGTAACACAGAAACTGTACAAATACTCCCTGCTCCTTTCATTAGCTTTGCACAGCTCTGGTTGGTTGCAGGATTCCTGTTTTCTTTTCCTCTGTTATTCTGGGCTGGAGCGGTAGTTCATGATCCATAGTCCATTATCGGGTGTGCCGGAGAGTTCAGCCCTTGCTATGGAGCTGTGTTTCAGAGTAGAAACCTTTGTTGAATAAACACGATAAGCGTCTTTGCATCATAGCCTTCTTAAACCTAATTCAGTTTGCCTCCTGAATGCCCCACGGCAGCTGAGGGGAGTTCCCAGTAGGCGTTGAGCAGTTCCTCTGTTCCCAGTCACGATAAAAAGATTCCTTTGCTATTTTACCCTATCCATTTACCTGTGTGTTTTCTCTAGGAAGTCTTATGGCACCAAATGTTCCTGCTCCATGTAGCATATAGGGGGTACCTCTGTACCTTTATAAGGTTTATAAAATATTTAAAGCATTTAGTTTGAAATTTTAGTTTGAAAAGTCCAGTTTGTCAAGGAGGGAAAAAGATCTCAGTAACATACCACCTTCTGGAAATAGATGCTTTAATAAACTAAACCGTGGCAGAGGAAAAAATGCTTTTAATAGAAAATGGAAAGTAAATCTTTCACCTTGTCATGTTTTACCCTGTGTATCATACAGCAAGACTGGGTCATTTGACCTTTTTGTTGATAATGTCACCAAGATATTTTAGGCTAATGCCTACATATCATGCGATGGCAGATGAGAATGCTGTGTGTGTCACTGCGGTACTTAATTTCAACCCATGCAAAAATACTTTACAAGACTAGATGGCAGAATGTCAATCATTTTTCCATGACATTTCTCATTTCCCTGTCTGTAATGTAATAACTTGTGAATGTTGTATATGCAAACTCCAACACCTAAGGACAGGTCTAGACCACGTGGCAGAACCTCATCAGTTGGATAAAAACTGTGAAAATGGAAGGAGGGAAGAGGCAAAATATGCTCTTTCTAGCGATTTGTTTGAAAACACAGTATTCTTAATCACTTTTAGCTATTTTTAGGTAAAAATACCTGTTAACACTAGCCTTGAATGACCTCCAGCACAAGAGCATCTTTTGGTTACTTTGTCCATCATTAACATCTCTCCAGATGAAGAGATGGAAGAGTGGGGATATGGCTATGAGAGAAAGCACGTTCTCAGTGTGACACCGGTGGCACAGGAGGTGTAGAAGACGGCATAGGGAACAGGGGTCTGAGGAAGGCAGAGGAGTGGGAAACGTTTGTATCTCAGGTATCCGTTCAGGATGGTAGCACGATGCGCAGGGAACTGAAGACTGCAAGAAGCCTCTGTATAAAAAATACGCAATTTTCAAGTGCAGCAAAGTCTGTAATCCTTTAGCCAGTCTAAAGTAGAGAGGGTTCAGGTTCTGGGCAACATTTTCAGAAACGATCAGGCAGCTTGTGCCAGCCTCGTTGACTGTCTCTTCATTTTAATGGCACCAGTCTGAAGAAGGTTGCTTTTTCCAGGGTTGTAAATCAGATTAACAGAGGTGTGGAGAGAGGATTGAGATCAAGTTTATGTCAGTAGAATGTATATGAACGTAATGTACAAACAACAGACTAAACAGAAAGGAAATAGTGATTTAGCTGGAAGCACAGCAAAAAAAATCTGCTAGTATTGTCAAATACATCAGGAGTAATATTTTCTGCAAAGCCCAAATGATTCTGGTAGCCTACATCTCATTCCCAAAAGTCTATCCTAATACATTCACGAAAATTAATTTGGGTTAATTAAAAAGACAAATTTAAAGTGCATTAGGATATATCCACATAGTGAAAAACCATCAAGCTACCAAATACTCTTATCTGTGGTAGCTTTTGCATGTCCCTAGCCTGCTGCAAAGTGGAACGCATTAATTGGAACCATCATGAAAGCACAATTTTTTTTAATTTTTTTTTTTAATTCTGGCAAGACTTCTTTTTCTTTTTGCTTTGTTGTACCTTAGTTATATGTTAAGCTTAAACAAATGCTGTCGACGAGGAGTGGTCTCATTACTTCATGTATGTGCACACGCATACGTTCACAGCTCCTTATTCTTAAACAAAACTGGAATCTTGTTTAACATCTGCCTTTATTGCTATGCCTTGTAAGAACTGAAGAGAAGTTATTTAGCAGATCAAAGCAGAAGTGTGACAAAAGTGATAGCGCTATGTTTGAATCCCCCTCTGATACTGACCAAATCATGTTAGTAAGATGCGGTAATGCAGGCGTCTTCCAGCCCTGAGCCGGCGTCCTCGCAGGCTGTCAAAATACCGTCTTTCAGCTGGCAGAGCAGTGCCTCGCTGCTGGCTTTAGTAATACGTTTGAAGCTGTTTCTAAAAGAGGGGTTTTAACTCCATGAGCACCGCCTGCTTGGTGTAACATTAGAAATTTGCTGGCTGTTTTCTGATGGGTCAGCAGAAGGTGTCGAAATTTCTCCGAGCGCAGCGTTTGCAGTGGCAGATCTGTAGCAGCGAATTGCAAGGAGCAGCAAAGTTTGGTAAGACAGGAAAGCTGCCATTCTAAACGGGCCTGTAGTTTAGGATTTTTTTTTTTTAATTGGGAAACTTAATGAGGTATCAAGGCTTTCAATGCACTAACTATTTACCCTATAGGAACATAAATTAGGTTTAGCGTATGTGGTAAATTTTCTTTCTGAATAAGTTTGTTGAGTCCACTTGGGATAAAAACTAACTTCACTCAAACATTTAATGAGGCATTTTATTAACCCCGCTATTTAATGAGATGTTTTATTAGCTATTTATGCAAAGTGAACAAAATGCAATTTCCATGAGTTTCTTTATTGTTTAATTCATAAAGGATAATTTCTAAGAAACCCTTGACCTCTCATTTCAAACGAATTTCATCACAATGTTTTGATTTATAATTTCAAAGACAAAACGGTCTGTTGTTTCTAGCAGTAACCTGTTTGGGAAGGATCAGAATCTCTGAGATACTTTGTTCCCCCTTGACTTCACTGAAGTCTCATAATACATAGGATAGCATCCAGAAAATTGATTAGGATTATCCCAACAGCAAATTTTACGGTATTTGTATGCGAATGTTTTCTTTCTCAGTCAGTGCTGAGAGAATTGTTGTGCTTTATGCACGAAGTTACTATAAATAAAAAGGTCTTGATTCATCACTCTGTCACTGCAGAGTTATGTCACTGTCATTCCAGTATGAACGTCCAGGATCTTAACTCTTTTCTTGCAGCCATAAGGCGTTCAATCTGATACTTAGTTTTATGCCTTTGGCAACTCTTCGGGTCTTTAAAATCCCACAGTGATATTTGAAAAGCATAATATTTAAAAATGGAAAGTCCCCTGTCCAAAGAGTTTGGGAGAGAACAGATGTCTCGGAGGAAGGGAAGTGCTCACTAGCTACTTAATACTGGAGTGTCAGAGCATTCTGGGGGAAGATTAGGAGTGTTTTGAATCGGGTGTTATTTTTATAGTGTTCTGCTGATGTAATATCAGAGAAACCCAGCAATGGGCTGGTCCCAGGAAATCCATTCCAGAATTATGATACTGTAACAGAGATCCTATGGTTGCCAAAGTGTGTTACATACTTCTGATGAATTTCTATTTTGTTCCGTTTTCAGTGTCAGCCAAACCAAGACCTCACAGTGATGAATACACAAAGAAGATTCCACCTCCTAAGCCGAAACGAAATCCAAACACTCAGCTAAGCACATCTTTTGATGAAACGTATATCAAAAAGCATGGCCCTATGAAGACAACACTCACTAGGGATGCCTCTTTATTGCAGGTCAGCAGTCCTGCCCCAGACACAGAGGAAGAAGAGCCTGTTTATATTGAAATGGTTGGGAATATTCTCAGAGACTTCAAAAAAGATGAGGATGACCAAAGCGAAGCAGTCTATGAGGAGATGAAATACCCTATATTTGATGATGTAGGCCAAGATTCAAAATGTCAATGTGAATATGACCATCACACTTGTTCTTCTCAGTGTGCTACTCCCACAGTGCCTGACCTAGATTTCACCAAGTCTTCAGTGCCATCTACTCCCAAGGGCTTGCTTTGTGATATACCCCCACCATTTCCAAATCTGCTTTCTCACAGACCTCCACTGCTGGTGTTCCCACCAGCACCAGTGCAGTGTTCCCCGAATTCTGACGAGTCTCCTCTAACTCCACTGGAGGTAACAAAGCTTCCCGTTTTAGAAAATGTGTCTTACATCAAACAACAAGCTGGAGCTTCTCCGTCTTCACTGCCACCTCATACACCAGGCCATCAAAAACTGGAGAAAGACCAGACAGTATCTCATGGAACTAGCACCCCTGGGCACACCTCCTCACCTCCTCATCCTTCTACCTTATACAGAACACAGTCTCCACATGGTTATCCTAAAAGTCACTCTGCCTCACCTTCTCCTGTCAGTATGGGTAGGTCTCTTACCCCCTTAAGCCTCAAAAGACCTCCACCTTATGACTCTGTACATTCAGGAAGTCTCTCAAGAAGCTCTCCATCAGTGCCTCATTCTACAGCCAGAAACACATTGCAAGAAGGAGGAAAGATGGTAAATGCCTCTGTCAGTACCTACGGGTCATCATCTCAGAGTGGTTCCCGTTCTCGGACACCCACCAGTCCTCTGGAGGAACTAACCAGCCTCTTTACCTCAGGACGAAGTCTCCTGAGGAAGTCCTCCAGTGGCAGAAGATCTAAGGAACCTGCAGAAAGTAAGTTCTTGATGTAATTTTTCCTCGTTCTTCCTTGTATAGTAATATTTTTCACTATATTTTACTAAATCAAATGCTTGCAAAAATCAAACACCTCAGAAGTCTGAATTCCTTATATAAATTTCTCATAACAAGAAGAAAAGTGATTATTGTTAAAATTGCTTTAGTCTTCATATTGTTGTATTTTAAAGATTTGTAAGTATGCATACTGCACTACAGAAGTACAATTCCTGGCTTGGTCTTGCAAAAGGAGTCAGTTTTCATTAAGTTTTCCACAGTTGTAAGGGTCCCGTGGGAGCTGGGATCTTTCCACCATGGCACATCCTTCCTTTCTTGATGGATGCTAAGACACAGTAATTGTCTGAGCAGCTTGTGGCAAAATAACGAAACAGTAGTTGTTTTTTGGCAGAGATCCATTGATCGCCCCTAACTTGGCCAGGGATCACGGCGTGCATGATGGCAACCAGAGGTGCCAGCTTAAGCCATTCCTCTCCTTCCCACTGCCTCTTTCCGTACTGTGCCACAGAGTGTCTCTTTCAGCTGTGACTGGTTGGGAGGCCACACTGTGAATTGAGCTGAAAACCAGCATGACCTGTAACGCATTACCCACACACAGAGAAAAGCACGGGAGGAAGTTGTGCGGGAAAACCTTAAGCCAATATTGACTTTCCGTATGCCGTATCATAAAATCGTTGTCCCATACGCATTCAGGTTTACACAACGTACACCTATTTCTGAGCTAGTGAAATATGGAGACTCCTCATGAAATCAGCAGGAGTCACAGGCGTGAGTGAAAGCAGAACCTGGCACCAGCATTTCTGTTGCAAAAACATTCCCGTTGAGTGGTGCCAAAGACAACGTCGTGCAGTGGAAGGTAGCCATAACACCTTTCGTCAGAGTGCAAAGTGGGCTCAGTACACTTTCTCCTCCAACTTCAGCAAAATCAGTTTATGACTTTGAATTCTTGACACCTGCCTAATGGAAAAGCTCTCTTTGGAGAACAGCTGATCTTATGTTTGCGTAAGTGCTATATTATACCTGTTTGGCAGCTGTAACATATTAAATACGATGTGATGAACTACGCTGGTTTCCACCCGATAAAGGAAGGTGTTCTGGTTTCCAGGCTACCATATCGCTACGGAAGAGAAGTGAATGCTGCACTGCCTTTCCGGTTGTGTTTGTGCCGCTCTGTTACATTACTCATTGCAGTGTGGTCACATCACTTTGGGGCACGCTCGGGGGCTCACAAGAACACCCCCTCTGGGTTTTCATGGGCAGAGGTTGCCTGCCTCGCACCTCTGCAGCTGAGTGAGTACGTGCAAACGTGTAAGTATGGAGAAGCTTGGCGGCAACGGTTTGGGTCGGCATACAGAGCATTCCTCCTGGTTCATGGACTCCACTGCCCCAGCCTCAGCACTTTTATTCTTATTTATCTCTGTGCAAATCAGGAATAATGACTCTGAAATCAGAAGGTGGAGGTGAGAATGGAGTTAGCAGGATACTGAGAATACGAGTTGGTGCAGCAGTTTGCTTAATTTGGCTTTAATATTTTTGTGGCCTGCAATCATAAATACTATTTTATGAAAGTCTTAGCTCCATGATTCAGTAGGGTTTCACTAAGTGATTACAGTAATAAAAATACAATAACGCCAGATTTGTGTGCTGGGTGGAAGCAAGTTTGTACCTAAAAGGCAAGACGATTCTTGAACTGGGAACAATTATGAGGGATGTGATGTGACATTTATAAATGATTGCAGTGAAGTGGTAGGGAGATTTTGGCAAAATGCAGAGAATATTGAACATTATTAAACATGCTTCTTATTCATAAGTGAGCAGAAATCCCCTGTAAACCCCATGCTACACCAGATCTACCTGGTGAGCTTCCTAAGTTGGATGGTTTTATGCTCACCGATGTAGGCAGAAGTACCAGGTTTGAAACCTATAGAAATTCCTGCAGCGAATGTGGTAAGTCCTGGGAAATTGCAGCAAATCTGTGCTGCTGTCTCATACCTACCTCCAGAAAGATAGTCTCTACATTCCACTTGACTGAAATTGAATGCAGACCTTTCAAGGGACTTTTCACTGATAAATTTAAAATAAATCTTGCCCTGCAGATCTGTACCAAGAACAGCTTTCTTCTTGGCCTCTCAAGGAGCATTCTGCTTGCTTCTTAGGAAGTAGAAATGTGCTCCTTATTGGTCACGAATGGTAAGACGAGAGATATGAAATAGAAACTGTGTTCATTTACTTTAAGGACAAAACATTCATGTTATAAATAGACACCAGTGGTGAAAAGACTCTGGAGTGCAGCTGTTGTTGAGTAAATGAACAGACTGCCCATCTAATCTGATTGTGATTTGTCTGGTATTTACAGTAGGATTTAATCCTGTGGGATTACTGCACTGAGCGAGAACCAGACTTGTTCTCAGATACTACAGAAGTAGAAGACACTAAGATTTATAGAAAACACATAAAGGTCTAGCATTTTATGTCTTGCAATTCTACATTAAAATGATCCACCATAAAGAATCTAAATTGTGGGATTTGAATGTAGAATCTGACCAGACTGTCACATTTACATGCTGTGATGATATGTGTTGATAGATAGCGTAGTCTGGACTAATCATACGATCTGTTAAATAAATCTTGCTCCTGCAAATCACACTGGAAGCCTAAGGTACTCAAACAGTTATGGATTATTTTTTTTAAGCTATGGGAGAGCAAATGCATAGCATAGGACTAACTGGGACTGCCATGGTTTTATAGTTGTCACTTCAGTGTAATTTGCTCTCAGCATACAGAAAGATTTCCGGAATCTAGAGGGTAATAAACACCAAAAAAAAAAGAAGTTATAAGACTCTTACAAAATCATGCTAGGAAACTAAGAATATTCACTTCTAAAATATTCTGAGCACATCTCAAGCAACTTTTTCATTGAATCCTCCAAGACTCAGCCCTCTGTGACTTGTCTGAAGCTCTCACTGCCATATGCTGCTCAACAAAAAATAGCACAACACTAAATTTTATATTCAGCTGAGTGTATTTGGAAAATATTGCAGCAGTTACAGAGAAAATTCTCTCTCATCTTTATTGTTATTACTGCAACTGACTTTGTGGAAATTTGGCATCTGAGTCCAAACTCAGAATGTATTTGCTGGCTTTTAATTTGTGGCATTTTTGAGTGGGTTTCTTTCTGAGGAGGGGGACTGCACAAACCTTATTTCCAGTCAACAGCTTTAATACACGTGCAAAGCTGCCCTTGTAGACTTTCTGTATTATTTTCTTTACTCTTCTGCTATTTTTACTTTTTTATCCCCCTCCATTTTATTCCCATAGAGTTCACTGGAATTGCATTAGTGGGAAATTGGGATAAATCAGTGATACTAAGGAGACTGTCACCTCAGGGCTGCGTTTTCTGAGGATATGAGCTTCCGCTGAAGCCCCAGACATGTCGCTGAGTGCACTCAGCATCCACCGGCTGCAGCTGTGATGTACGTATCTGGATTTTGTAAGCAGCTCACTTATTGTGCTGTGTTCTTCTAAAAACCCTCTTGTGTGCTGTTAGCATCTTAAATATGCATTACAGCACAATTAGGAAGGTGGGGAGAAAAGAACAAAGAAAAATAAATTGTAAGGCCAAATCAGAAATGAAAAGATTGGTGAAAGATGATCACAAAGAGAGGCAGAAAGATGGAGGGAACCCCTACGGAAAACTGAAGAAAGATGTAGAGCATGAAAAATGTGAAAGAGTGGAAAAGATAGGTATTATTAATTGTCATTGACTGTTTTTTAACCCTTCCTGCTTTTGTGTGGGATAACACGGTGGTGTGCCCTAACACTTGGCAGACCCCTCTGAAATATAAAGTCAGTCCTCAGAGGTTAGATGAAAACTACTTAAAGGGTACCAACACTGCCCGGTGTCCTTGGGCTGCTGCAGCGTGTCCTTTTCTAATACAGTTGGAAGGTGTTTAAGTATGAGCGCTCAATCCAGCTGTGTCGAATGACACATTCCCTTTGCTTTTAGCATACGCACTGTGTCCTTCAGTAAGGAGGAATTATGGAAGGAGAAAGGGACGGAATGGTCTTCAGATTTTCTGGAGCTGTATTTGCTGCCTCTGTCTTTTCTGCACCATAGAAACGCGCTGTACTCTGTGAAAATATAGAACTGAAGTCATGTGCCTATAGGCATACCCACATCCTAAAAAGCAAAACAGAGAAGCTACTGGTGTGCATCTGAACTGCACTCACTTCAAAGCAGTACATTTTTTCTGGGTGAAATGGTCCTGTAAACCCTTGCCCGGACCAGCCCTTTCTGTTTGTGCATTGGTTGTTTCCACTTGTCAAGGCTTCTGTTTCCTCATAATTTCCCAGGAACTTCGCGCCTGTTTTGAGCAAGTATTGCAGATATTCGTCTTAATGAACCGCACAACATAATAGTTACCTCCGCTGTGTGCCCTGATTCTGTGCACGAGGTGTGAGATCAGGACATGTGATGCACAGCAGCTCATTGCTCTTTTCCTTAGCTGCTCTGCAGGGCTTCGTAGCTGCTTTGGCTTTCGCCTACGGAGAGTTTCACTCTTCAGCTTCTAGTCTCATATAGGGAGGAAAGTTGTGAACATGCTACTTTGAAAATTCAGTTAAAGTGATTGAAAATCGGGATAATTATTAACATTTCCTGTTCCTGGCTGGTACTCACTGCATTAGGAATCTAAAACATTTTATTATAAGCTGTCAAATAGTGTGGGGAGGGGTGCAGAAGTGGCTCAACTGCTTAAAAAGGAGCTCATGCTGATTTCAGGCAGCTGGGACCCTCCCGTGAAGAAATCGTGGAGTTAGAGTGGAAATTTTTACTTACTTTTTTTTTTTTTTTAATGCTGGTGCTTTCCAGGGAGCTGGAAAGCAGCTTTGGGTTTCCTGTTAGATAGAGCAGTGTGTTGGAAAAGAGAGTTTGGGAAATGAGTCAAGTGAAAATTCACCCCACATGGGTCTGGTTGGTTGGTTAACCTCCACCTCTGTGCATTAAACACGGGATGAGGGACACGGACAGACAGGGCAGGATTTCAGCTTATGTATTTCTAATGGAGTTAGGCTGAAAAATGCTGGCCTAAGGAGGGTGGACTTGGTATGCCATTGAACTGTGCATACCTTCTCATTTGGATACCTGCTCAGTCTCTGGTATTCTGAAGAGGAAGAGCTTGCCTGCAAGACTAGGCTGGCCATAAAAAGTATTATAGCTACTCTGCTATAATTGCTCAGCTACAGCATAGCTGAGAGTCAGTATCAGAGACTGAAATTTGGAAGCCTACATCATTTCTAACCTCTAGGTTAATATATTTTCTGGAGTTTTATATAAAGGGATGTCAGCCTAACTCTCCAGCCCTTTTCTGCATCGTAGCAATTGATTGCACGCAGTATGAATGCTGTGTTCAGACTAATGAGATAGCTACAGCTTTACAGAAACAATACTGCATAACTGAAGTTACTCCTGAACATTTGAGCCAGAGGTATATTGGCTTCTCCGTCACAGGTGAAGCAGCTGTTTCACTAGAAGTTAGCTTTTCTGGTCTGATTACCCATGATATGTATGAGATTAGATGAGGTGATCACAGCAGTCGTGTCTCGTTTGACAGTCTTGAAAGGAGATCTGAAAGAAAAGACTTAGAGGAGGGAGCAGGGGGAAGTGCCGGAGGAAAAGGAATAGAGGGTAAGAGAACACCAGCTTTGAAGAGAATGACACTGGTTCACCACTGGAAGGATACGGTCTTACCACAGTTAATTGCATTCAGTTAAAGCCTGGAGAAGGCTCCGTCCTTGCCTGTCAATTGCTATCTATCGAGATACAAGCAAGCTGAGGAGTTGCAGCATCAGAAGTGCTTTCTTCAAGTGCTCACTTGTGAGTGCATATTCAGGGCAAGAGCTGTGTACACCTGCACGTGCAAAGGTCATGAGCTGTCTGGTCTGCTGGTGTCGGTTAGGTGTCTCAAACTCTGCCCTTCACTAAGGGACGTGCCTGTTGGGGTGAGTGTGCGATGCTGTGAGACGGAACTGAAAATGGCTGAAGTGTAAACATGGGGATGACCAGATGTGGTCAGCATCCTTCAGGCACCAAGCTTTTGGGAAAAGACAAGATTCATTTTGCAGTCGAGTGGTCTTGAGTGCTGCTTCAGCCATACCTGTTGTTGTCCTTCACCAGTAATCCTCAGCTCCCCTAGCGAAAAGAGGTGGGCACTGGACTAAATATTTTGATCCAGATCAGCTGGATCCTCTTACTTGTTGAAGCTGACGTGTGTTCCCCAATTAACAATCCCAGGAAATAACTGGAAAGAAAAATCATAACGTGGCAGTAAGGGCATTCAGCTAAGCACGCAAAAGGCAGGAAACCAACGTTTCACCTAGGTTTACTCTAAGTGGGAAAGAGCGAGCTGAGAAGCAAAGGTACGAAGAAGAAATGTGTGAAAGGATGCACGGCGGCTCAGTGGCAGCTTGCACGTCCCTGGGTGCTGATCCCCTGCCGTAGCTACGCCATCGCTGCCCCGTTTTGCATTGCGTGCCAGTAATTCAGTTCTTTCTCGGCACCAAGGATCACGCCGGGTTTGAGAACTTGTTTGGAACGGATGAATCGGTAGGTATCCCTTCCTTGATTGAAACGCACGCTATGTCGTTTGTTGCCTTGCTGCTTCCACACAAAAGCGAGTATGTCTATTTTAAGGGCATTTAGTCGTTCAAGTCGCTAACGGGTGGGATGTCCCCTCCATTTTTAAGCTGAAGGAATGGCTTTGTTGCGTGCAGTTATTAAAATAGAAAACACGCATTTTGAGATGATATGCAGTGGTTTTGCTAATTGGTACCATGACGTTGTCTCCTCTTCTAATTCAGCAATTTAGGCTCATCAGAAAATCAGGTCCTCCTGGGATTGTGACGGTATACAGAAGCATTGAGGAAGACATAATTTCATAAATAATTGCTCAGGTTTTTCTGGAAACAGCTGCTGGTTCTGATTGATGTATATGGATTTATTTATTCCTTCTGTTTATATTACTTGACTGCTTGATAGAATTTCTGGTTAGCAATTTAATCAACATTTCTTTTTAGGAAGAAGAAATAAACTCGTAAGAGGTAAAAAAAAAAAGAGATAAAGCTATTCTCTTTTTGTTAGATTTCAAGTAAAAGATGGTTTCAGGTAAAGGATCGAAAAAGACATTTTCTCTTTAGGTTTAACGTACAGGAAGATGTGAGTTGTCTGAAAGTTGTTAAAAATAAAGGGAAAAAAAAAGCCTTAAATTCAGTTACCGGCACCTACTTCACTGTGTTGTGAATAAGCAAAGTAACATGTAAAGCACTTAAGGACGTGGATAATGATAATAGGTTCTGAGTTTTAAGTGCCATTGATTTTTTTTTTCCCCCCTCCCCCCCCTCCGGACAGAGCTTTCTAAGACAGAGAAATATCTTGACATTTAGGCCAAATCCTCAGCACTTATAAATCAGCGCCTCTTATTTGAAATCGGGAGAGCTACTCCATCTGTGTCTCTGGCTTCAAGAAAATAAATGTGTCCTTTGTGACTAGAACAGCTTGTATTCAGAATGGTGTAGTCATACAGCAGGACGGTGAATTGGAGCGTTTATTGTCTTTTTGTTTCAAACAGGACCACACGATTTACGACCAATTTGTGGGTGCTCAGTAATAATGGTAAGAAATGCTTAATCTGGTGATGTTTTCCGTAAGCATATATTACCTTCAACGAAAAAGCTAAAATTGCTTAAAATTTCTCACTGTGTTTTTTAGGGAAGGTGGTATCAGTGTAGGGTATCAGGGTCCTCCTTTTGTAAAAGAACTAAGGAAAAAAAAAAAAAAAGGAGGGTAGGAATCGAACTACTTTGATTTAAAGGAATGGTGCAGTTCTATTTACGTAGCTTCTACTCAGGAAGTTGGCGCAGCCGCGTTCAATGAAGCCGGCCGGGCTGGCGGTGCCAGAGGTTTGAGAGGACGTGCCCAGAGGGCACCCGGGGTGCCAGCTGTGGCACCCGGGGTGGGTGGCTGTCCCAACCATCCCATCGGTGTCCTCCTCCCTGGGGCTTCTGGATTTGATAGGGAGCCATGCTTTATTTCTGTCTGCTAGAACAGTGAATGGTTGTATTGAACATAGATGTGCCCGGTGTCAGTTGGAGATAATTTATTTGAAAATAATATGGAGCCTCTTGCTGGGGGAAACCTCTGGCGTCAGCTTTGGGTTGTAGGACTTTTGTAGAGTATCTTACTAAAATCGTATCATGTGTCGCAGCAATTGGAGAGTTAGCAGTTTTAAGCAGGAATTGCAGTTCAGATGTGAAAAAGATACCTGTGCATGTTAGCTTTATGAAAGGGAGAAAGCAAGCTCATGAGAATGTAGATCAAACCAGTGGCTGGGGACTGTAGTGCATCTTTCGGTGGGTTGGCTCAGCTGCCTGGCCGAAGCGACGACTTTCAGGGTGGGACCAGCTGGTGCTCCTGCCTTTGGCTTTGGCAGTACAGGGCTCCCTTTTCAAGGCAGCTGCTAGATCTTTCAGAGCTTGTCATTATAACCCAGCACTGGACCCTAAACTACATTTTTTTCTGAGTTAAGAATCAGATTTTCTTTGCATTAGGATTCAAGTGCATTTTTGTTTGTTAAATCCTAAAACTAGAGACAGTTAGTAGGACATTTATTGTGTTTATTTTTAAGAAGCAGCACAATGTTCATAAAGCACTTTGAACCAGATTTGACATGTTCCACAGGTAGGTATCTAGAGGTAGCACTTAAGTCTGTCTGCTTAAACTAAATCACAGGGAAGGAGATCACGGTTTTGTTTAGGAAAAATAGCCAACGTGCCCCAGACCACACCACCACCAGGAAGCCAAGGACTGTGAGCTTTAGGAAGGTGAAATACTGTGCAAGTTCAAAGAGAGCAGAACATAACTGTTTCCCCAAAATTCATCGTGAGTGAAAAAACAGTTTTGCAAAAAAAAAATCTACTTTTTTTGCAGAAACTGGAATATCCACATCATAGCCAGAGGAGCTGCTCGAGATTGTTGTTAAATGAAAGTCTTTTGCATGCCGGCTTATGATCTGAAACCGGGTTTCATGCTCTCTTGAGCTGCTGTCATTGCATCTTTACAAGAGATGGAGTTTAATTAAATGCCTTATCTGTACTTACAGTGACACAGCTCTAGCTATAGAAGCTCTGTGATTTTAAGAGAAGTAACATTTTAAGAGTGGGAACTTTGGGGAGAATAAAGGAAAGAACAAGGTTTCCTCCCTCAGTTCTAAAATCTTCCAATACTTCTGACTGCTATTTCTCCTCCTGATATTTCTTAAAATGCCTTTATCTTACTGATCTGTGTAACAAAGACTGACCATTTTTTGGGCTAAGTAGTTTATATATCCATTTTTAAAAAACATACTTTTTCTGGCATGTCTGATTTGATTCCTGGCAGAGTGAACTCAATTCTTAAACCCCATCATTAAAGGCCCAATCCAAAGGTCCTTGAAGTATGAGATAGGATATACTTCGGGGGATCCCATTATAAATTATGGCAAGAGGGGTCCTCTCCTTGTCTGAGGCTGCTGTTCCTTGCAAAACCACTCTGCAAACCAAGGCACTTAGGCATCCAGAGTGTAGCAGTGAATAATATGAAGACTAAGAAAAAATAGTGGATGACCGCATGATACGCTACACATTTTTGTCAGTGTATTATCTAATCTACCCATAATATTCTGATAAAAAGTTTTAGACTCTTAACTGAGAAAAGGTGGATATGCTTCTCCTTAAGTTTTCTCTGGACCTTCCAGGAGTCTATCAGTAACAAGAGAAATCAAAGAGCTAGAAATAGCTTTATTTGGGTTATACATGTAACATTGATTCAAATATTGAACCATGAAACTGTAGGGATGTACAAACATGCTAGGTATAGATAAGGTGAGAAGTACAGGAACATTGAGGAAGTAATTGTCAGGATAATAACGCATATTAAAAAATCAGGTTCATTTACATTTGATTTTATGTGAAGGTTCAGGTTACTTTTACTCCTCTGAACAGAATTATCCATCCCTAATAATTATTTTTTTGTTAAAACAGGAACATGCAATTAGCACTTTATCTGGCATTTAAGAATGAGTAAGGAGAGCTATTGTTCTTGTAACTACTCACCTGAAAAAGAGAAGCTGCGCGTTTAATTTTGCTGGAGATGGAAATTACTTTATTTTTGTGTGACTTAAATTCATAACTCAAAAAGTACCTTCTTCCAGGAAATCTATAGCTGTTTTACTGCTCGGGCAATGTTTGCATAATTTCTATTTAATTTATATGTGCTGTAACACATACAGAGACGCTTGTGCCAGCCACACTAGCTGCTCTGCACATTTGTGAAAGCAATAATAGTAACGTCTTACAAGCACAGGCATCAGCCGGAGCTGTATAAGGCCATCTGCAATTCTACTTATTTCCTCAGGATCTGAAGTCTGTGCTGTCATAGCTTAGCAGTTGCTTAGCTAGCAAGAGTAAAACCAGTTCACGAAATGAAACTTCTAATTAGAAAGCGGGGAGGGCCTAAAATGATTGACTGTTAAAAGGCAAAGAAAGACAGGATGACATAGGGGTTTCATTCTGTAATCAGGAGAAACCTTGAGCATTAACTTGCAGAGCAAATAGTGCCTGGGACCCTGACCCAGCTAGGCTGGGCACAGAGGCTGCATAGAAAAGCCCGTACGCTTGTGCCTGGCTTTGTAAAACTGAGAGCAAAATTCAGGTAGGGCCAATGTTAAGACAACGTCAGGACTCCCTTTTACTGCTAACGTACCGTGGTAGAAGGAGAGCTGTACAAATGGGACACTTGTTCTGATAATGAAAGGCAAATTTTCTCATTCATTAATGAAGTCAATAAAGAGAAAAGCATTAATAAAAGCGTTATTCATAAAGGTAGTTAAAATACAGACAAAATAGCCGGGAAAGAATTTATTTTCACTCCAACTTTCTAATTGATTTTTTTATGTGAAAATATGAGAGTGAGGGTTTCTGTCCCCACTGTTTTCACAACCAGTGTCCATTACTATCTCTGCATTTTTTTGACTAACAACATATTCTCATTTACTACTGAATCTGGATGAAGACGTATACTTTAGAAGAAATGAAAGTGGTCAAACAATGGAAAAACTCTGCATTCAAACTGCTGATATAGTTCAAAAGCTGTTTTTCAGCAGAAAACTTGACCAAAAAATGTTGACAAGTTTAATATACTCAGCACTGTATGAAAGATTGATATTTTTGAAGTGAAGCTTTGAAACTTAAGGTCATGAACTTTCTACAAAAACATTTTTCTTAGTGTCTGTATATTTTAGCTTTTTTGGCTCACCCTTGCCTTCTGATTTCTTGCCATACTGTGCTAGAACACGTGCAGTGCCCATCAAACCATCGTTTTCCTCATCCAAACATGAAGTCTGTATATTTAAGAACCTCAATAAGAGAATGAACGTGGAGGAGATCTGGTGCAAGAGATCTGGGTGCACAAACTATGTAAGAGAAATGTTTGCAGCTCACCAGTATCAACTATGCTATACATTCATGTGAATCAGCGTAGCTGGCCAGCCCTAAATAATAACTGCTGGAAGGAAAACCCTTGCTCTGTTGAAGCCAATGGCAGAATTCCCTTTGACTTGCTGTACTTAGGTTTTTGCCCAAGAAGGCACTGGGGAACACAGAGGCTTCTGTTGAGGTTCTCCTAAGTGCAAGTCACCAATTCCCAACTTCACCAGCTCTGAAAGGAAAATAAAAGAAAAATACGCAGTGAACATCAGAGAATAAAGTGTTCTGCTTAATTATGCAATTGTGACTGGTCTGAGGAAAATAGCAAACCTATTACTGGAGTGCCAAAAGAACGTCCTTTCCAAGAACGCTGTTTGATTTAATGGTGAGAGTTGCTTTCCATTTGCGTTGGTAATACATCTGAACAATGCGTATCTTCCAGATGTGGCCTTTTCAGTCAAAGGCTCAGGCTGCGAGGTGTGATATCCAGCAGAATAGGCACACGTGAAAGACCAAGCGCAGTATTGGAAGAAATCATTATGAAATAATGATGGCCCTGTTGGAAACAGGACGTATTATATTGTCATCACTTCTGTAATATATGCCAAAATATAATAATCTTGGATCAATTGGCTCTCCTTATGTAAGACTAAAAGCAGGTTCTCCTGTATTTCAGTCAATCATGAATATACAAGAGGATTTTTCCTCTTACTCTAGGACATCGAACAATGTTAAATGTATTTCTTACCATGCAGAATTTTTAAAAATCTCATTTTTAAAGTGACTGATAATGCCAGCTGAAGTTTATTGAAACTTAAAGATTTCTATTCTAGTCTCTTCTATTCTAGTCAACCAGATTACAACACTCATAATTTTCATTGAATATTTTTATTCTAAAACTTTGGATCATCTTTTGATATAAATCTATCCCTTCTTCTGTTAGTCTTCAATTAATTGCAGTGTGGGCTTTTTCTTTTCCTATCTTGTTTTCCTAGCCAGGATTGCCCACTTAGCAGCTTTGGGATAGCCACAGAAAATGAACCAAACGCATTTCTTCAGCAATCCCTCCTTCCCCTCCCTTTGCTGTCTGCAGCAGGCAGAGCTGATCTTTGCAGGTCTGTAGCAGGCAGACGTGCTCTCCACTGGATTTCATCGTATAAAACAAAAGAAAACAAACCCTACGCTGCTCACAGAAACATGTGCTCAGGGAACACTGAGAAGCATTTCAGCCATGTCTCCTTAAATGTTAGATGGTTTGTGAGACTCTTTCAGGCTTTCTATTGATTTTGCATGGAACTAGGTCAGAGCTGCTTTTAATTGAACAAGCTGGCTGCTGCAACTCTCACTTAACTGTAAAAAAGGGGTATTAAAAATTGATACGCAAAGCAAACTTCTGCTTAATTAGCAAGCAGATGAAGTCAGAATAGACAAACCACCATAGCTGATAAAGGTGAGGAAATGGCTTTCACTGGCAGTGTAATATACTCCTATTTTTTGGGAAACATGGCTTAAGCACTGAGCATTATCCATGTTTCTTGCATGTGGTATTAATAGCCTATTAGTTTTCTTTGGGAGAGGTTGGGATAAATTTACAGCTGTGCAGATCAGACAAACCACCACACATCAAGAAAGCCATTAAAAGGCAGCTCTAATTTTTAAATATGTAATAAAGGTAAATAAAAATCCCTGGTGTGCAGAAAGAAGAAACTGTGGGATTCCCTCAAGGGCTTAGTGTTGCTCTACATCCGATGTCCGTGGAAGTGGTCAGTCTGTAGCGGATGGGCGCGTGCTGCTGTCATGCTGGCGGTGTTACATGGGACACTGGTGGAGCTGTGCCTGGCCTTTCCCCGGCTCAGGACCTTGGGTTAGGTATGGCTCGCTGAGCAGGGCTGCTGCCAGCTCAGCAGCTCTGCCCCAGGTACGAGGGTAGGAGCTGAAGCCCGGGACGTATCTCTGGTAGCTCTGATCATCACCCACACGTGCTGGCTGCAGTCTAATCCCATGTCTCCACCCCTCCTGATGGCCAGGTGTGCCCTTGGGGATGCTCTGCGCTCCTGCTCCCTTGGCCAGGTCCGTGCCAGCCCTGCGGCCGTACGAGGTGAGGTCCGACGTGTCGGGGCTGGAGGAGATCGGGAGTTCTGATTCACATCTAAACCCCATCCCAAGTGACTTACTTTGCTTTACACCTGTATGCATATGCTGAATTTTAGACCCGGTGAGTAGTACCAGTGACTTCCCACAGCATGCGAGTTCTGCCTAGAGTGATGTATCGGCAGTGCTGGGTTAATGGTTGGACTTGATGATCTTAAAGGTCTTTTCCAACCTAAACGATTCTATGATTATTTATTTAGGTTTATAACAAACACACACAAAAAAAAAGTGAATAACGCGTGGATGATTAGCTTATACATTTCAGTTCACAGCTGAGAGAGATGGCAGAGCAACCCTCATTTTAAGTTCCTTAAGACAACTGCTTTTTTTCCTTCCCCCAAACCCCCTCCCAAAGGTTCTGCTGTTTATCACTTAGCATTACACTAAGAAGCCACCAGGACCTGAAGTTAATTTGTGCTTAAGAGCAGAGGGGCAGACCGGCCACAGAGTATATATTCATTTCAATGATAGCTTTTCAGGTAAGATGTTTTCCATAGCTGTATTTTTCAGCTGGCTTTGGTCCAAGTTACAACTGACTGACTCCGTTTGTTTCTCACTTTCTTTAGCATTTATGAGTTTTCCAGTACCACAGGTCACGTGCCAGCCTTGCCTTGTGCGCAGCTATTAGGGAACCTTTCATAGAGGGGAAGTTGTACATGTACGTATTTGTAAAATATGTTCTCTCTATGAGATTTTAGCCACCATCTTATTCTCGAAATGTAAAAGCCTGAGATTCAGGTGAAATCAATAAGAAAAACGCATATCTTTGAATATTGAAATACAATGACACCTGGAAGTGCTTGAAACATTTGAATGCCTTTATGGCAGTTCAACCAACTGTATCCATAAATATTTGACGCGGTGAATTATTTTTTGAAGTTTGTATTTGTATGTACTATTTTGGCTTACGAATTATTGAACAATAAAGATGCTTTCCATAATAACTTCAGCTTTCAAAATACAGCACTTGACTGTGAAAAGATTTGCCTCTGGCCATCACATGATTGAGCGAGCTCCCAGCATAACACTGAGCTTCAATATCTCCTAACTCCAAATTAAGGTTTTTAACAGCATGAGGTAACTTAGATCCCATCTGTGTTTCTGCACTTCCCGAATAAATAATAAAAAAAAAAGCTGTGCAGCAGCTACTGCTACCTTTCAGCAGAATATATGTATGACTGGTTAGAGTTCATGTTTTCAGTATGGGATCAATGCGGATAAAGTGGCCATTTAAATCCTGCTGTAGCTTTTATAAAGGGTTGCCCTGTTTAAAATATACTGGTTTGATTTTCAGTCGATGATAAGGTCACCACCCCATAGGTAACCATAGCCGGCAGCTACACGCTGGTTCTGCTTTCTGCCAATGCCTCGTGCCTGACTGCAGGAGCGAAAACGTGGAGCAATGAACGTGCTTTTATGAGACAGAATAATGTGTGCCACTGAGCTTGCTCCGTGGAGCTGCATTTGCAGCAGGGAGTAGTTGACGGTATCAAAACATCCAAGTGACTGGGACAGTCAACAAAAGGTCCCAGTAATGTGCTGTGACCTGGGAGGGGAGTGTTCTGCATTTCTGGAGCTGTCACAGGCACATTAGAACTGAGGTACTCTTTCAATCGAGCAAGAACTAGCACAGTGATTTTTTTTTTAATTGAATTTGAGTATGATTCCCATTGACATTTATTAAGGAAGCTGAAATTATTCTAAAATCCTCCCCAAAATATTTGAGCAAAAGTAAGGCATTCAATTTTTTTTTTTCATTTTTTATGTATTTGCATGTGAGCAGGAAAGTAATATTACAGAAAACGATATAAAACACTGACGTGTTTTTCTGACTGTTTATCAATGTTACTGATAGTGATCACCAAATAATAATGATTCAGGCTCTGTTATGGGTTGCATGACATTATAATCTGATTCAACATGCTTTTCATTTTTAGGATATATTACTTTTCAGATAAACTGAGAACTGAAAATCTCCAAGAAAGGAGAGCGGAATGTAAATTTATGAAGTCTAGACAGCCAGCCGAAAACTGATTTTCTACACCTTATAAAGAAGTAGACTGTAAGCCAAATCTGTATTTAGTCTGAATATTTCCATAGTTTCCAGCTGGTTGCAGAGAACTGCTGTGCTTTGATTCAGCTGATAATAAAACTAAGAACACACAAATAATTTTTATCAGGCAACAAGTACAAATGCTTCTCTGTTAAGTAAACTGAAGTGGATAAATCCTTAGCTCCACACTCAACCGGAGTGTTTCCACTGCAACTGAGGGCTGACTGCACGAACGTGTGAAATTTCAAGGGGTGGTGTTCAAGTAGTGTCAATGAGGCACACGCAGAGAAGGTTTTCGCTAAGGTAATCACAGCATTTCCAGTAGCAGCTGAATGACACAGTAAATTAAATCTATTGAATGATGCATTAAGTTGGTGGGGCGCTTGCAGGGCCAGATTCTGACTTTTTAAAAGCATGTTCTATTCTTTTGGCTTTCTCTTCATTTTGCTGGAAAGGAAGAGCTGCAATCTAGACAGCATCCTGTATTGGTGGGAAAGAGGATTGCGTGCATTTCCGAAGGATTTTGAAACTTTGTTCGTATCTTTCCTTTTCCCAGATAAGTAGTATCTGAAAGAAGTGAATGTTATTGGTTATTGAATTGTTGTTATAAAAAAATCAGATGTGATGGCATGTATCTGTTACGTGAAAAAGTACATCATTATTTTTGATAGATCAATGCTCAGAAAAAATACAGGAGCATTTTTGTTGATAATGAAACAGTTCAAATCCAGTTATAATTTGGGCTCTACACCTCTTTGCACGGCTCTTTGTATTAGCAAGTCTCTCTACGCAGCCACAGACAGAGCTGTGTTACAGACATTTCATAGCAAAGGTCCCTGAAAGGCAGATGTCATGTTACATTGATACAGACTGTTATTCAACCCTGTACCCTGCTGGGGTTACCGACTAGGAAAAACAAACTGTTTGGATTTTCATTTCAGTGTCTTTTTGCATACATTAAAGTAGGTAAGTGACCTAAAAGTTCAAGGCAGAGGTTTGATTTTTGAAGGTCTTTGTCACATAAAATATCACTGAATCCTATTTATGAGACTTGCTAAACCGGGGTCGTTTTATCGTTTTCTCATGGAATGTTGCTACTGTGAGTAATTAAAAAAAAAAAACATCTTGAAGGTTGTGGTATGATATCCTTAACATTAATTTTTACTATTAATTGATAGCGATTCATGAAATACACTAATGATTACATATTGCACTGCACATCCAGTTAGATATTTTTACGTGTTTCTTATATGACGTTTCATTGAGAAAACTTCAGGCTGACTGTGTTGTTGCTCATCAAGTTCATCTGCAGACTGGAACGTCAAAGAACTCAAAAACCACATGAGATTTTGTTACTGTTGTGCATAGGGGGGGTCTCTGCCATACCGCGCAGATACCTAATATTGCATCTTCCGCCGTTTGCTGTGGCAAGGGTAAACAGCAGTGTGTGGGTTTTTGAGCCACAGACAAATTAAAGTGGTTTGAATGTGGTTCTTTTTCTGGGACTGTATCATCTGAGTGGCAATTCCTGTTGGATAGTCCCAGTTCCTGGCCACGGGGATAATTGGGAGAGGAAGCGGCTGCTGAGACAAATTTTGCCGGTGCATTTCTGGCAGTCCTGCACAGCCAGGCCAATGCCGTTCCACATATGGGTCCCCTGGGGAGCTGTTGTCATCTCCTGCCTGCGAATGGCTCCTGGCGTTTTCCCTTTGCTTGCCTCTCCCAAATCTTGTAATGTCTCTTGTAGCCACAAAGAGATTTTGAGACAGGGCTCAAGGGAAGAGTGTCCATCTCTATCAAAGGTGAATTCTAAGACTGTAGATACATACAGAAATTAAGGTACATCAGGGGTTTGATTTATAAACCTCTGTGACTAGAACTGAGAGTATCACGTAAGGATGTCTTTGGACTTAAATATGAGGTATAAAATTCCAAACTGAGAGGGATTTTTTTTTTTTTTTTTTGCTAAAAGGAGGCTAACAGTTCAGCAAGCTTTGAGTAACTGACTTAGCACAGTAATTAGCTATTACAACTAAAAGCAATCTAGTGTTTCTTCTGTATCTAGTTTTTTGTGTGAATTTTTCAGAGCTACAGATGGAAAAGATGAGGAATGAATTGTTTCTCCATGCATTGCTCAACCTGCAAGAAAAGAAATGAGGGTCTCGAGAAAAGAACAGAAAATCACCAGCCATGAAGACAGCAGACATCACTGCTTCACTTGAAAAATCATTCAATTGTTTTTTGAATTTCTCCTCCTTATATTGACTCATGGTGTTGCAAACAGAAAGTCATTTTCTGACTCCAAGGATTTTCCAACCAAGTGAAATTTTATTCCCTAGGTTACGGTGCTGGGCACACCCAAAATATTAACACTGGACAGTTTTGTGGATTGTGTGCTTTTTATTAGAGCTTATGAGGAGTACAGATACGTTGCTTGCACAATATTGCCTTAGGAGAGAGCTTCCTTAGAAAGTGCCTGAAGAAGAACTTGTTCCCAATGAAATGACAGCTGACAAGAATTCAAGTATTTCCATAAATCATTAATAAAAGCATAATTTGGTAGGATACCATTTTCAAAAATATTTTCCTGGCATATAGAAGTTGTAACAGAAAAGTTACATTTTATCCATCTGCTGCATTGTGTATGGTTTTAATAATTAAAAAGTGTATTGAAACCTACATAAACTATAGGTTTTAGGCCTAGACGGTAAAACCGTGATATAAATTGCACTGAAAAGATTTATGATTGGTATATATGGAATATTGAGCAAACGATTGTTATATGATGTGGGTAATTAGCAGACACTCTCTAATGAAATGTGCACTTGTGTATTTTGTAGAACCACTAGATGAGCTGAAGATCAGAAGTCACAGCACTGAACCACTACCAAAGCTGGAAAACAAAGAGAGGGGAGGCCATCACGGGACAGCTTCCTCCAGGGAGCCAGGGAAAGCTCAGGAATGGGATGGAACGCCAGGCCCGCCCGTGGTGTCCAGCAGGCTGGGGAGATCCTCTGTCAGTCCAACCATGTTGGCTGGAAGCAACAGCTCAGGTACGTCAAGTAGCAGAGCGGGGAAGATCTCATGAATCTCCTTGTGAGCTGAAGGATCTCTAAAGATACACAGATGTAGGTAAGCATCCGGATTCTTTAGACTTCCAAATATCTTCTAGAATCTGCCCTGCCCATTGACTGCTGCACTGATAAGCATTGTGCTGTCTGCTTGTGCTCTGTGCTGGAACAGGGTTGGGATGGGGGCAGGTAATATAAGCATGTAAACATGCCATTCGTCTATTTTAAAAGAAGTAAGGAATGCCACTTGACGTTGAAAAGGGACACTATGGCAAAGACACCCCCAGGATGGCACCTCAGAGAGAAGTTCATAAATTCAGGTATCACATACAGCAACAAAAACACGCTGTGCAGAAACAAGGCTGTCTTATTGATATGCACAGTGAGTGGACACAGGCAGCCTTTGCTTTATGCTTGTACATAAATTTCTAGAAAAGCGACTATGGATTTCAGAAGTCTCAAGTTCATACCTATCCATTTCATTCAGCAAGTTTTATATACATAAAACAGTGAATTGCCATAAACCATGAAAAATAATACAGCCTTGTTTATAAATTGACTAAGACAAACAAAACCGGTAACATGATCGGACATCTATAAACAGATATGTATAAGCCTGGCATAAGCACTGCATTGTTACTTTTTGAGATTTGACTGTTCTCTTAAAAGAGTAACTTCATTGCTTATTGGGTGGATTGTGAAAAATACCCACTTTAAAAACAGTTGGCATATATAGTACTGGAGCCTCACGGTCAATGTGCAGTAAGCATAAGACCATGAATGAGCTACTCAAACAAGGAAATTATTCCTGCACGAGACATCTGCTGGGCGGTTGGTGGCAGAGATGAGTCTTTACAGTGCCGAGCTAGCAGAGATGCTCGCCCCTCGCCCAAGGCATCGCTTTCCTGTGTGATAACGGGACTCACATTTTCCCTGCGTTGCTGGAAATGACACCTGAAACTCAGTATATAACTTGAATAGGCTTTGCTGATGTGACGTATCATTTGCAGCAATCATGTGGTCCAGGTTTTCTTGCTACAGACCCCACAAACAGTCCTTCCTGGGGCAGCAAAAGTGACTTCCCTGCAAATCTCATAACTCTAGCACAGGTTATTTGGGTGTTACTGCTTTTTGCTTATTTGTCTGTTCTCACAAAGCATCCTGGTAGGTAGGAATTTTCCAGATTAGCTCATAGCTTTGTTAAAAATTCTGTTCCCGATGTATTAAAGCGTCATCTGTGCTAATGCAGGTAAAAGGGTGGGTTTAAAGGTACCACATCAAAGTACCGGGACATCTGATAATTAGACCAAAGGTGTGTACCAACCTTTTCAGTTCTGCGAGATGACAGTACAGAGCAGAATGGAAGAGAAATGAAAATTAAAGAGTAAGTTCTTAGCAAAATATAGCACTTCTGTCCAACCTTCCTGCATCAGTTTTATTTTAAAGAGTTGGTCGATCTCCAAAAGCAGACAAAACATGTTGGCCTCAATGTTCATTTGGCATCAGCAAACTGTAATAGTTGTTGAATCATGCCTTGATTTAGTTAACTGTGATTTTGTCGTACATAGCTAGGACTGTCAAAGAAAAATTATGGAAATATTTTATTGGCTGAATTTTTACTCCTTTTTTATGATTAAAATCTGAGAGCTGATTATGATTTTTCTTTCCCTGCAGTTTTTATGACATTTCATTTGATGAATATTGCCTCTCATCTGCCATGAATATTTTTTCCCGTGTCTCTAGCTGTTGCCTGAGCAACATGTTTTACCTTTAATCGGTGGGGCATTGCATTCAAAATGCTGTACACAGTTCTCCTCAATGAACTTGTACATGAACTGTAACAGTTCATTCTTTGCAATTAAATTAGAACTGTAACAGAATACAAGAAGAGAGATTTAATACATCTGTATGGATACAAATGCTTTCTGGAGTCAAGGAGATGAAGTAATTCTGTGCTAGGAATTTACAACTTAGATTTACCACAGGACCAAGTAAAATCAGGGCAGTCCCCAGTACAGTCATCGTTGCTGTTGCTCTCTTTCCAACATCATAGATAAGAGAAAAAAGGCTGCTTTTTTTTGTGGGGACATGTCCTTGAAACACCACAGTTTGCTGCCTACCTCCTCATTCACACTGGTACAGGCATTTATTAGGGCAGTGTTGGAATAATTTAAAGAGAATGGGGTTGAATTGCTCTGCTGTAAAACAGAAAGGATGTGAAAGGACTTCTCATGTGTGCTCAACAGGCAGCTCTGCTGAGGCACAGATTAACTAGGAACTGGAGTGATCTGAGCAGATACCTGAGTGAGAGTACTCATTTTTTGTGGGTTCTCCCCATCTCTGCACCTGCTAGTAAGATGAGAGGGGGAATGAGCCATCTCCAAACAGAAGCTTGAGCTTTCTGGTCATTTTGTTCAAATGAGCCTGGCCTGTCAGGTGCGCGTGGGTATCACTGTCTGTAATGCCTGATTGTTCTCTCATCTGTCACGTAATTTGTCAAGGCCACTTTCAGTTTCTCGCCGTCCTATCGTTTCTTATGGAAAGCAGTGTAAGTGGTTTGGGGGCATGCTGGCATTTAGGAAAGTCAGGGCAATTGTAGCGAACAGCCAAACGAGATCTGTGAAACAGAAGGCTGTGATAACTTCACTCCAGGAGCTTTGAAGAGTATTTTCTGGAATGTTGCTGCTTTTTTCCTAACTGCAACCATGAAGCATTTTGCATTGCCACCTGCTGCTAGAGACAGGCACTGCGCTGCCTTTTAAATCTCAGATACTCTACTCTTGTTGTGTCCTGTTTTTGAATCACCATCAGCTTGTCGCTCAGCCAGCCCATTAGTATTCTAGCTGAAAACATTGTAGATAATCAGGAAGGGAGCAAATGCCCACCCTTCACTGGAGTTACTGGCTAGCATTGTGGATTTGCAAAAGTAATGAATAGTTAAGTTCAAGCTCTTTGGGAATGGAGCAATGCCTGCGAAGCCCAAGTTGCAAGACGCATTCATTGGTACAAGAAGGGAGTAGCGGCAGAGTATCAATTCATGCTAGCTGGGGCTGCTTCACTCAGACAGCTGAGTACTCCCACCAACCCCTAAATTTTCTCCTCACAGGCAATATCAGAGTATCACTGTGCTACCAAATCCTCAAGGATTCTCCAAGTGAAGGCAACTTAATGCTGGAGGTACATGTTACTGGGCAGCCTGCCCAACAAGGTCCAGCCCAGGATGCGATGCTTCCAGACCTTGCCTACACTGGTCATCCATGTTCTCCTCACACGAGCTCTCCCCTAGCAGCGCCTGTTACCTAAAGTAAAATGAGCGGTACTGGGAGCTGTACACTAAGGGCATCAAGCCAGTGCACCACGAGCCAGGTGTGTGATCTTCAGGGTGTAGGATCACGCAGTCACAGGGCCTGACTGTAGAAGTGCACGTTGCTCTCTGCAGCAGTGGCGTTACAGCTATTTGGAACAATGCACAATTGTCTTTTTGATCCAGAGCCCCAAGACTGACAGTAGCCTGTGCCGAAGCTTCAGAGAAAAATAGCAAGAAATTTTAAGGAAAAAACACTGCCAGTAGGACATGATAATTCCTTACCTCATTGCCTCAGTCATTGACATAGACCTGCGAACATAGACAGTTCGGAACAAATCTTAATTTAAAGCATACCCCATCTAGTACAGACATGGGTTTTCTCATTACCTGACTTGGTTTTGAGTCCTGCTAAGCTTTTGACCTATGCATATCTAGTAACACTGAGTTCCACAGGTTCAGTGCCCTTTATGAAAACAGTTCAGTTTGACATGCTGCTGTGCTATTTCAGCACTAAGTGGCTTCTGCGGGTGAAGTCCTAAATACTTTTTTTTTAAGTGACAGAATACTATATAGTTTATTCCACCTTAAGGTTTCATAATTTCAAGTTATGTTTCAGCTTACTCATCTCTTTGTAGGAGACCAACATGGCCAGGCCAGTATGATGATAATAGGTGTGATTAGTTTTTCCAGTATGCATGTTTTCTTTTTCTTCTTTATTTTTTTTCTTTTTTGCATGTGATTACTCTCAGCCTGTCACATCGCCTTGTTTAATTCAAAACGTGCTTCTTGGCAGCTGTAGCAAATAAGCAATATTTCTCTTTTCATGTGCAAAGAAGAGACTGTGACAGGATAAGAAGCTTCTCCAATGTAAGTGACAGCCAGAGTATTTTTTTGAATTAAGATTAGGATAGGCAGAATGAAGGCTTCCTTGGATGAATAAAAGAACTCTTCCCATTAAGATCCAGAAATAAAAATCATGCAGAGCTGTTGTATTTCTGGAGAATATAGAAAACTATAGCACATTGGTATAAAACTGATCAAAAATATTTCCATACAAACTTGTCGCATTTCAGCACTCTGCTTTGTTGAGGAAAATCCAACAACACCCCCTGCCCCAAATGCTGCCAGCCAAGCTGCTACATCTTTAGTTATGATGACAGCACTTGCACTTTTGGAAAACGGGTCATTTATGTGAGTGCTTAAATACGTAATTAAGTATGCAATTTTAAAGCAATCCCATTTGTGATTGGAAAGCCTCTATTTCTGTGTTGGATAGTCTCTCCTAAGATTCTCATCCTTAATGCTGTCCTTTGGAGCTGCCTGCTTGCTTATGACCATGTGTAAGCCTACTGGCATTGTCAGGACTCAGCTTAAACCTGAGAGTCCGGTAATGCCGGTCCCATTGCAGCTGACTACTTGCGTGGGTTTACTTCGTGCTAAGGTGGCTGTGGTCCCAACCACTAGCATTTTTGGGAGTGTTGTGGCTGCTGTGGGTGACAAAACAGATGACTGAGACACAGCTGACCCGCCATCCCCTACCAGCATTACACTGCATCTGCACCCGGCTCCTGGAGGTGGTTCAGGCGCTTAGCGAGCAGTGCGTTTTTCGTAATATGGCACAGCGTTGATGGATGCGTCATCTGAAGCTGTGCAAAGTAATACCACCAAAGTTTCATCAGTTAAATATAGCAACTGAATCTTACGAACATTTTTGTGCATAACGTAACTAAATATGTTATGCAGCTCTCTAGCTCCCCCGAACAATCTGCTGAATTCAAACCTCATGCTGCCCACCGATTGCAACGGGTGTCTCTAATGGCTACTCAAGTGCACTGCATCCCCTGGCCCCAGTCCAGTAAAGCACTTAGACATATGCCTGTGAGTTCCCTAGCTTGGCAGTAGGCTGTTAGCCTTTGTCAGCATTTGGGTGGCTTACAGCAGTGTCAAAAGGCCCCTAGCTGTGGATGCAGAGAAGGTCCCGTGTTCGGAGTGGAGTCTCTGGAACCCTCTTTCAGGCAGGTTTGATTTAGAACCAGAGGATCCACCCGCACAGTGAAGTGAAGCACAGTGCAGAGACGGGGTGCCGTGCTAACTTTATCAGTATGGAGCTAGATGTATTTTAGCTTGCGTTATCATGGACCCTGAGCAAATGGGTCCTCCTCAGAGGACAGATATCTACAGAGCCTTCCCTATGTGCTTATCAGGCTGGCTGATAAAACTGCTCCACACCATGCATTACTGTCACAAAGGGGACTTCTCAAGAAGTCTCAAGACTACTCATTTCAGATGTTAATACTGAGCTGTCTCAATATCGTCCACATGAGATAAACACGAATGAAACACTAGAAACTGTCCCTGAGTTTTGCTGGCAGAAGTTATTCTTCCTTTGAGATTCTCAGCAGTAAATAGGAAAACCCATTTTCAATCCAGAACCAGAATCGGTATCAACACGCAGGCCTTGCAGACAAGCTGAAATGAGCATTTAAGACCTGAAAAGCAAGAGGTAAAGATACTGAAAGTCACTGGACGGCAGACATAATTATGCAATAAGACCTCTTACTACTTTTTAGATAGCCCAAAGCAGAAGTTATTATTTGAAGTGATCATTATTATTTTGAGGTGATCAAAATCCACTCAGCCCCAGTACAGCGAATAAGCTGTCCACAGCTGAAAAATAACATGCTGCAGAATACAGAGCAGTGAGTTGGGCATCACTTGTGCAACAGACCATTTATGGATATTTTTTCCCCGCAGTAGTGTGCAGTGTGAAGATGTTACTCAGAGCACTAATTACAGTAGAATAGAGTATTTATTTGGTCTAAAAATATTCCCACTGAGACCCATGGAATGGCTATTAAAAAAACCCAACAAAACATTTCCCTTTCACTGCATAACCCAACTTCCTGAACTTGAAAAAAAAGCTAGATGGAGCCGTCTCTGAAACCTCTTTTGGTGAGGATCACCATGGAAATCGCAATAGTTTCCTTAATACTGTAACATATATTACAGGGAGATAAAGTAACTAATACTTCATCTCTGTGTGATAGGTTTTACTTCTTTGATGCCAGATGAAAGGAGTCTCTTTGGCAAGGAAATGGTAATCTCCTGTTGTTGCACATATATCCAAATTGGAAATTATGACACTTCTCTCTGCTTTCCCAAAGCAAAGAAAACAATTCAGAAGCAATGGCAGACAGTGCCTTGGAGTTTTTTACATGCTGGGTGTCTGACTCTGCTTGTCACAGCAAAAACAGTCTCTATTTAGCAGTAGGGAAAAACAACCAAAAAAACCCCAATTCTTGTCCTGTCTGAAACCCCAGCAAAATTCCAGGAGGGAACAGACATGCGATCCATTATTATCTCTATATTACTGAAAGAAACAGTCAGAAATCTGGCACGCAGACAGTGTGAAATCAGAACAAAAACAAACCTAATCAAACCTTCAGAATAACTGCCCAAGTCCAAAAAAAGCAAAACAACAGATTATGTACAAAATGCGAGGTTATGGGGGAGATCGGTCTGCTCCCTTCTGCACGCTTATTGCTGTGTTGACTCGTGGTATGTTTACAGACTAACTAGGAACGAGTGAATTGAATAATGCATTCGTCGAACAGCATAAATATTTTTGCTGCTCAGCCAGCTGGATGTTAACCAACCTATTAATATTTAGTTGATGAATATTCACCCGTACAGATGCTTTCATTGGTCTAAGTGCTCCAGCTTAAGTGGATAGCTCTTCTCCATACCCCATTGAATTCTGAAACATCCGAGGAAAATAAGCATTTAAGGTGACAATGAAAAAGCATCAGTGAGATTGGAAGAGTGCATTTCATTATGTTGCTGGTAGGTGGCGTAATGTGCCAGCTGTCCCCAAGTTTCCAAGATGTGCCAAGTGACCTTAAGGACGTGCTAGTGATGGACATCTTGTTCCTTTCAAACAATGGCCCAGCCAGTGGCTAGCGATGATACTAGAGATCCACGAAGGAAATAGAGCTATTAGTATAAAACAAACACAGACAAAGCAGCGGTGTAAATGAGGCACGAGAAAATACATTTGAGAGACACAAGCAAAAGATATGTGAGAAAACGTGTGCTTCAAAGGCAAACTTGCTAAACCAGGATTGCACAAGGCATAGGTCCTTCCTCTCTTCTTGAAAACATGAGATTGAATAGGAGGAATTCTTTAAACCCGTTGTAAGGAGGCATGGTATTATTATAGTTACTTGTTATTCATGGTAAAGCAGTACTATCAATGCTAAAATAAAGAGTCTGTTACTGTACAAAGGGTGTCTGCCGAGTGCAAATGTCCACGGTCTCAGTGTTTGCCCACTAAATAAAAGAGACAGGTGCAGGGTTGGGAGGAAGGCTTATAAAACATGAGGAGAATGAACACATTCATCTGAGCCAAAAGTCATGGGCTGAGAGATGTTTCCTCAGCCATAAACAGGAAAGGTAGGGACAAATATTTTTCTTCGGCAGAAACAGGCAGACCTTTTTTCTCAGGAAAAGATAGTTTCTTCTAGACCAGATGTGGGGTGCTGAACACCGGGGTAGCACACTGGTGTCAGCATGGCTCAGACACAAAAACCTTCATCCAGGACTCCCGAGCTGCATGGTCACCTTCATGTCGGTATGTTAACAGTTAGTAGCATGCGCTGGAAATCAATGGGGAGCCTTCTGAGAAATGCCTCCATGTACAACAGCAGAAGGAAAATGAAATAACGCTGTAATTTCTGCGCAGTTCTTCTCTTGAATAGAGCTTTGTCTCAAGGCAACCTCTACTTCTGTAATCGCCTTGATTCTGGGGAACTGACTTCAGAATTTGCCGCTGTTGATGTTCTGATTTCTCTCCTTCCTACTTTCTGTCTCTCAATTCACTGTCATTAACATCAGATTTCTGAGTACTTTTGGTGTCGTTCCAAATCCCCAAGTGCGACAGTACCCTCACCACTTTTATACACTCCCTTCTTCATTTTCTGGCATTTCACGCTTTCCATCAGTGCAATCAGTCTTTGGGCTACCATCTCCCTCAGCTCTGGCATGGAGAGATGAAAACAGAAGCTGCTGTAACTCCCTTAATCACCGCTGTATTTTATGAGGAGTAGAAAAAGGCGCTGGGGGGGGAGCAACAAGAAGGTTTCCTTTATATGCTTCCTGTCTGTCTGCTGTTTTATGGTCTATACTTCAGCTTCAGAGATGCTAGAGGAAAGAGGCCAGGACATGGGGTGGGTTCTGTCTTAATCCCCCTTCTTCTGACCTCAACTTCTGTTCATGATTCAGCCAAATGCCCAAGACTTGAACTAGAAACCAAGCCTGGAGTCTCCGTTTCAAGGGAATCCCGGGTCCACCATGTTTCAGTTTACTGCGGCAGTAACCCACCTCCTGTTCACTGATGTACCTTCTTCTCTCTTCCTTCGCAGAGCCTAAAGCAAGTTGCAGATTAGGTCGGTCTGCGTCCACATCAGGTGTGCCTCCTCCATCCGTTACTCCGCTCAGGCAAGCCAGTGATCTTCAGCCGAGCCAGGTACCATCGTTAGCCAATCGTGAATGACTTCATGTGCTGCAACATGCCAAATGTTTCTCACCTCTGTGTCTGTCATTTGTTACAGTAAATGATTTTTTTGGTTTTCGTCTTTATTTTCTGTGCGTGTGCGTGCATCTGTGTGTGCGCATCTCTCATTGGCAATGAAATTCCACTGGCCACAGCCAGTAGAATATTCTTTGCTCTTAATTCCTTGTATCCTTTTCTGTCTTCGTTCTGTAATATAAATGTAGTAAAACTGTACTGTATCAATTGGCTGTTTTTTTTATTTTTTCATGTTTTCTGTACTTTTTTACTGTCTTAAAAATTTATCAAACTTTGATAAATTTAATCTATGTTTTTATGTAAATTTCTTTTAAATGTCTTGTTTAAAGCACTTGCACCAATGTTTGTCAATGACTTGTACATACCTGACTTCTGCCCAGTTGTACTTTAACATTTGTGCCAGTCTCACATTTGTTTTGAGCTTAATGCATGATTGTATTACACTGTGATTTATCACTGTCCTGAAAACTGCTCTTACAGCAAGTTATTTTGTTTAGTTAAGGCAGCTAGACTCTTTTCAGCTATGGGCCATGTAATGCTTACAGGACTATTAAATAGTCCGCTGTAGTTATATTTATTGTATATTGTTAGGAATCAAAAACCAAATCAAAGGGGTAACATCTCCTTGTATCCAACAGAGATACTTTTTTTTTTCCCCCCCTCATCGAAAACAAAAATGCCACACAGACCCTTGGGAAAGAAATGAAAGTGTTTGGGTTTGGCAAATTTCTCCAACAGCGAGAAAATGGAAAAGAAATAAAGACATGGGAAACCTATACTTACCTTTATTTTATATGCTAATACTGATATTGTATCATTTTTCCGCGCAGACCTGTATTATTAGTTTGACAGAACTAACTGCTGAGAGTAGCAATTGAGAGAAGAGGTTTCACTTAAACATAACGTGAATGCCTTCTGTCAAGCTCAAAGCGCTCCAGTATTGTTACCACTTGTGTGTACGTGTACGGGCCCACACATCACTGTGTATGTGTGTGGGTATATCCATGCACAAAGAGACATAAACATATATGTATATATGTGCACATACATATATGTACGCGCACACACAAACACCCTTATTTAGATGGTGAATTTTTGATTGGCTTTCAGGGAATTAGTCCCCATAATCCTACTGAATTTCAGTGAGAGCTGAGAGGAAAACTCCCTGCGGATGGCTTTGCAGTAATCGCGTATTTAAGTTGTTTGTAGCTTGGTGAGATGCTTCTAGAAGGTCTTGACCAAAGTAGAGACCGGAAGAGTACGGTTGATGTACTCAATCCAGACAGCCAACTACTTGTTAGAAAGGTTATATTTGGGCAGCCTAGTGCCATACAGGTTAAAATTCTTCAACCTACAAAACTGATGCTATTGTATTACTTCTGAGCCCTGCTGGACACAGTGCCTAACGGAACCTTGCACATTTCTAAAGCAAATTTTACATAAGAAAATCAAATCCGTAATGGAGATCCAAAATGACAGCCCATTTAAATACCATGTCACGTGGTCCTTTGTCTAAGGAAGAAATTAGGGTAATTGTACTTCCAAAGGTTTTGAGTGTCCCAGTGTTCATGTAGTATATGATTTTTGAGTAAATGGGTCTTACAGCAGACATGATGCTTTGCCGGATACTCAGTGGCAAAGGCACCTTGGGTGTTTTGAAGGGATTTTAGTCTCTCAATTTATATTAAGAACTAAACAATAAGCCTTGAAAGCAGAAGCTGATGTGATAGAAGAGATAATGAGCCTCTTAGAAGCTGCAGCCAGGGTTCACTGAAACTGTGGAGGCAAAATCCACCTCACTTCATACAGAAGAAAGGAACAAAGATGATAAGAGGAATTTTCAAGTGACTGTAGAAGGTGATCTCGTTAATTGAATAATGTATGGTATGGACATGGCTTCATGAAAAACAAGAAAAACTAGTAAAAGCTTTCTCTCCCTGTAAGTCTTCCCTTCAAGCTGTCAATCTCTTACTGTCCATCTATTAAGTTGCCATTTATTGTGATGGCGTAATTTTTTAAAGGTGTAGATTTCACCCTGATTCCAGCGGAATGACAAAAGTCTTATTATCTCCATAGCAGATACAAACATTACTTTGTGTTCTTTATACACCTATTCTATCTTAATGTGCAAATAATCTATGACGGGTGAAATGTGTTTGGAGATGGCTGGGTTGTTAGCCCATTCTGAATCTGACATTGTGGCATACAGGGTATTTATTTTCGTGCGCTGTGGCTATTGACTGTATCGATACTGGTTTCCTTAACCACATTGTAATCAGCAGTTAGACTTTCCAGAAGATGAAGAGGACGCATCCTGTTATCCGCCTCTTTGTTGATGAGATGGGCACAGCTAACATTCATTCAGGGATACAAGATCTGGGAAAGGGCAGATTACTGTTAATCGGTTTTCTCAAATCTTCATGGATCCCAAACTGATGTTTTTCAAAATGTTTAACGTGGGGAAAAAAAATCATGTATGCAACTGAGCTCTCAAGGCCCATCATTTTTAATACAGAATCATTCAAGGAAGTGGTGAGGATGCTTAGTAATTAAAAATAGGTCTGATCTAAGAGAACCTAAATTATAATTCCAATCAAATATTGGCTAATTATGTAACTATTGACATTTAACTCCCCTATGCCTTATTTTCTTGTTTGTTTATTGGTGTAGGAATTGTGAGGATTAACCAGTTAATATTCACGGAACATATTTATGGTGTATTGATGGTAAGCATCATAGTGATCACTTATAAATAAAAAGAAAGAGCTTACAAGCAGAGATGAATTACGTGGCTCGTCTCTGATGGAGAACACTTTAAAATTCTGTAGTGTAGCACCAGCCGGCAGTTACCAACACGCTGAGCCAGATAGGGAGCATGCCATTCTGTCCTCAGTTCTGGTAAATGGTGAGGGCATTTTGAAAGAGCTGGTTGCAGGAAGTAACCTTGGATGAAGTCGTGAATTGACTCAATTTAAACTGAAAGGTAAACATAAGTTTATCTTGGAACTGAAGTTATTGATTGTGTAAGGACAAAGTTGAAGAAATTAAGGAAGTAGCAGAGGAAGTCAAGGGGAGAGCTTGGAACTGTAATATGGCAGAAGCATGGAATATATTTGAGCTACAGAAGTGGCATATAGCTATATTTCCTAAATACCTATTTTAATATAAGTATCCTAAAGAGAGGAGTGTAAGTAGCAGAGAAGTGTTTTAGATATCACAGAATGTAATGCCTTGTAAAGGTTCTCTGGTGTTAGCAGAGAGCTTACAGGGAATGGGAAAATGTTCTAGAAAGTACAGTAAGTTATATCTTAGAGATAAGAAATGTTTGATTAAAATTAGAAGTAGTGAAAGTCCAAAGAGTTTGGCCTTTATATGGAAATGAAAACAAGTACCAGTCATTTGTAGCCATCCAAGTGGACAGAGAACAGTAGAAGTTAACCACCATGTGAGGTGGATAAAGTAGAATAAACATGGTCCAAAGATACCCCAATAAATAACTCATCACCCATACTGCTGGAGCCTCTGTGCTGGTGCCTGAGACTTCTGTAGCAGGCATGGTCAGGTGTTCACCCTGCACTGGTCAATGCTCAGTCATATCAAGGGACCCCCATAGTGAACAAAATTGTTCACTTGTGTAAAGCAAGCAGGATTTGGAGTCACAGGTATCACTGCGATACAGCGTGTTTCCCTCCCTCCTACCATTCTCCACATCTTCACCTCAGAGTAACAAAGGATTACACTCCATCGATGGACTCAAAAATGCCTGTCGCATACAGGATACAAGTGCGCTGAGCACGTCTGTCACAAAAGAAGAAAACGTTTCAAGCAACCTGCACTGCGGAAGTCCCTCTGCTGGAGAGCAGAGCATGTCGCATCCCTATTTTTAATGTACGTAAAATCATCGCTATGTCACTGCCAGGCTTCTCTGAAACAGTCTTCAGCACACCAAAAAACCACTGGTTTCCATTTTAAGAAAAAGGAGCCAATATAACTATCTCTAGATTTTTTGCTGCAAATGAATTTTGCAAAGTGATGTTTATTTTCATTAAGATGTAGACAGCTATTGGAAAATCACGTGTAAAGCGGCACAGCAGCACAGCAGTGCATGTTTATAATGAAGATCCATGATCTGAAGGACAATACACCCTTTGAAAACAAAACTGATAGTTACAATGTGGTATTTCAGCTTTTCTGCAAAGCAGAGCCTGTTTTCAGACAGATCTCCACAAAACTCTGTACCTTATCTGCAAATGTGCAGCCTCTCTTCATGCTGCCTGTTAGTTACTTGCTTTTCAGGGGGAAGACAGCGCTGTCCTTTACGGTTGTCCTCCTCGAGGTATGCTGTCTTAATTCTGAAGGTTTGCATGCCTCTTAAGGTCTGGTGTCTTCTTGTGGGGGGGGCCGGGGCAGTGATATCTAGCTCCAATTTAAGCAAGGAAAGAAGACTTAAACTTTCCAGTGACGATCAAAGTAAAATCCAGAAGCCATGCTGAGATTAGAAGGAATAACTCAGAGGAGGGAATGAAGATACATGGACAGCTATGGATTAAGGAGCTTCAACTTGCATTGAAGGAATGAAGAAAAAGCTAGAAAATGTATCAGAATCAACACTGAAATTTTTTGTGGCTCATTTTTTCCAAAAAAATGCAGCTGAGTTCATTACTTGCCTGGTATCTGCCTGAGCCCCCAGCAAGCTGAGACGGCATTTTTTCTTCCCCCATACAACCCCATCAGTGAACATGACACAGAAGGCCCACGTGATGGACAAACTAACCATTACCTTCCAAAATTGAGGAGAGCTTTCACTTATTTTATGATTTATCTGAATACAGTATAGCAAAGGGGAAAGGCCTGCCATTCGCGGAATGGACTTGACCATGTAATTGTTGTCTCACACCAAATGAAGTGAATCCATCAATAGTTTGAGTATGTATCTTTGATAGGCAAGAATTTTAGATACAGTTGGCTCCTTAAATTCATATTTCGGCAGCTAAATAATAAAACAGACTCGTAGAAGGACCGAGTGTGCTCTTTAGCTGAGATCTATCCTACCTCTGAGATGTCTAAATCAGGGGCAGAATACAGGTTCCCCATGGGTTGTATGACGAGAGGCGCCCGCAGAGGGGATTCACCTAGCTAAACCCTCCGTGACCACGTAGAGCTGCGTGTCTGTTACCTCGGATAACCTGGTAATTTACCCTCCTCATTTAACCACCTCTGTCGGCTGTGGAAAGCTAGCTCGGATCATTACTGCTCTGTGCGCGTTAGAGGCTCCTCGCACTTTCCAGCTGAACATAAAAAAATCAATGCGTTAAAATTTCCATTGCTAGGTAATAGACATTGATACCTTTTCAGACTTAATCCACGGCTGCTGAGTGGCAGGGAGAAGCTGTATGGATGATACGGCTAACCTTTGAGATGACGCGCTTTTGGCATCTGCCCTCCTGCCGGGCTTTGTAGTCGGACTCGCTAGCAGTGCCCAGGGGAGAGCGGCAACCTGAAGTGGTGTTGGGGTGGGTGGGCAGGGCTCGTTTTTGGTGTTTGACCTCGCTAAGGGGGCTGTTTTAACCTCCCTAAGGGGGCTGTCTTAAGGACATGGAAATCCAAGCTTCGCCGAGCCCTGAAAGCATGAGACCAGGAATTTTCCAGCACAGTTTTCTAACGCATTAACGTAGGTAGGGAAGTAGAAAGCAGATTGTCTACTTTAAATATGCAACTGGAAAGGGTTTTGTCGTCATATTTATCTCCGGTTGGTCTGAGGTACAGCGCACACTGTTTTATGTTCAGCAAGGACATGAGAAAATACCCTCTTTATTGTTTGGGTCTGTGCCAGAGAAGTCCTGGACAAAAATACACTTTAGCAACTCTTCAAAATGAACAGTTTGGAAAATCCAAAAGGATTAGGAAGGGCTTTATTTTTCCCAGAGCCTGGAAAAAGAA
>NW_008824932.1:4430734-4457433 GCF_000699105.1 Pygoscelis adeliae
GAGGCTGGCACCCGCCCCGCCTGTTAAACCCCCAAATTCTTCCACGCCACGGCTTGGATAACGTTTTGGTTATGACTCAGTATTTAGGTGCTAACCGAAACGCGATCAGAACGCGCACGTTTTACCGTGAAAAAAGATTCTGGCATTAAAACTGAGGCGAGACCTTATCTTCAGGGCAACTATTATTTAATTTTGTACTCCAGCTGAAAAATCGCATATTCTAACTGTTCCATTTTAAAACAAAAGAATGATGGAAAGGAAACACGACAAAGGAAAAGCTGAGATATACATTTAGCTGCTCTCCACATGCATTCTTAGAGCGATACCCTGTAGTTTAAGCGCAGTGTAAGCTCACTGTAAGAAACATACAAAACTTTAGAGAAATAATTTAGACTTGAATGTTGACAAGTACAGAGAACTCTTCAGCAATGCAGCTCGGTATTTGTCTCGCGCCTAAGTTCACGAATAACTCTGTACCGGGTCAACTAAATATCACAAGCCTAGCTCTTAACGTCTCTGGCCTTAGTTGTGTGTACAAAGCATATTGTAGTCCTTGTATGCCTTGCAAGCGTTGTGTTCGCCCTGTAATTAATGAATGCAAGAAGGGTAAATTGTTACTATTACGGCTATAATTATTTTTGAAGGCACCTAGACAACGTACTTCCCCAATGAATTGACATTATCATGCTTTAGCTGGCAAATGTGCATCTGAAAGCGCATGGGCTCTGTGCTACTCTGTGAGCATAAACAAAGCATCTGTGCTCTTCTATTATTCTCAGCTTAAAGTTGCCATTTTCCCCAGCAATAGCGTACAAGAGTTCAAAGCAGTCAGTAAACACCCTGCAGCTGCCGGGCATCGGAGCAGGGCTGGGTTCCTGACTGCTGCATTTAATGAATTCTGCTGCTGAAAAATGAGCCCCTACAAATCAAGATCCGCTGTTCCGTATCTGATCACAGCAGTCTTTTTTTATCTTCCGTTATATGAAAGAAATACGGTCGTTGCAGGTAGATGGAGAACTCCGTAGACTGAAGTTCTCTTTCGTCCGGTTTGAATACCAAAAAAGAGGTGTGCTAGTAAGAGAATTCATATCTGCTACACAGCATAAACCCGTGTCACCGCGCAGTACTGTAAATCTTTGCTAGATGCACTCCTTGACGAATCACAGTCTGAAACTAGCATCAAACTCTAGTGATTCTGCTTTTGTGGTTCTAGTAATGCGGAAGGATTTGCAATGAAAGAACCAGCTTCTGTTGTACTTGCTCGTTGGGCCAAAGGGAAAAAAGGGTCCCCCTGGACTGCTGGTTAAAGATCTCAGGGGAGATGCAGTCCCGAATTCCTATTCAAAAGGAATACTAACTACTGTGCTAATTGCCGCTCTGGTATGACTTTCTCTGTCCCTCTTTTTTCCTCTAATTTTCAAAAGTTTTGAAAGTCTATTGTGTGTTTTGGACGTAGAATAGCCAAACATATGAAACAATTCACGGGATGGTGGCAATCGTTTTCTTCTTCTCCCTGTGTGTAGATGCCAAGTGTTCCCCTTCAGCCAGTGCAATGCCTCCGAGATCTCTGTCTCTGTGCTCCTGGAGCCAAGATTATGGTTGTTCCTTTTTGATACTTGATCTTTTTCTTCATTCAAAATGCATGTCCACAGTGTGGGAACAGTCCCATGCCTCTCGCTCTGTAATCAGAGTCCCATGGGGTTTTGGTCTGGACTTTCTATACACTATTTATTGCTTTGGATGGTAGCTTCTATTTTTGCCTGTGAAGCTATTCCCTTAAAGGGACTTAATTACTCCTTATGTTTAACCATCACCTTTAATAAGGCTTGGGGTAGTCACTGGATCCAAAACCTACTTAATGTTGGCCACTAGGATCTACCACAGTAACGCCTGCGGTGGTGTCTAAGAGTCATAGTCATAAATAAAGTCCCCGTGTCGGTAGACAACGTGTGCAGAACAAAGACGGTCCTTACCCCAAGGGTTTGTAAGCTCAGTGTAATAGATGAGAAAGTAAGCAGTTGCAGATGGGAGTAGATCGGTAAGTATGTGACTGTCAGGAGTTGCTTAAGCTTCGGTTTACGTGAAATTAGAAAGTGCAAAACTATTTGGGGTGCAAGCTACCCTATCTTTGACAGTGTGATTTTATTTAGTTTTATATGCCACTAACACAATGAAATGCATTTGAATGACTAAAACTGGAAAACCAGGTAAATTTTACTAGGAATGTTTTACAAATGATGTCTCTCTCTCAAATGGCCCTCTCACGGAGGAGTCCTGCTCCACCAGCGGAGAAAGTTTTTAGTGTCTGTGTAGGCGAAAACGAATGTAGACACAGACTGAATTTTGTGGATGCTGGTTTTGAAAATAGCTGGGGGGAGGAAACTCCTCTGGGCCCTAGCCGGGAGGATGGACAGGCATGGGAGAACCCACGGTGGGGTACAGAGGGAACCCCCTGCCACAAGCACTTCACTGATGGGACATGGACCAGCTTTCACCTTGAGGTGATGTGTGGGTTTGACCAGCGTGTGGCCTGAGCGTGTTTGAAAATCTGACTCATGCGGCGCCGTAGGATTTTGCCTTCTTGTTCAGGCCGAACGTTCGCAAGAGTCAGGGTTGAGTCATCGCACTGACTGCCGCCACCTAGAAAGAAGTGCCGGGGGCATGAGCTGTGTCCTGAAGTGTCACACAGCCTTCTGGGGAGTTTGCACTGCTAAAAATCTGTGAGAGTTTGGATTTCCGAGTATGCTTCTGTGCCTTTATAAAGTGCAGCAGAGCCCCATGCCCACGAGAGGGAGCGGTTGGATTACTTTGCACGGTTCCTTTTTTTTTTTTTTCCCCCCCGCAAGGACACCCATCTTGCACAGACGAAGGCAAAATTCTGCTGTCGTCAGTCCAGCTAAACATGCTGTCAACATTTTGGATGAGAGCAACAAGAATGTAAATGCTTTGGGGAAGGCTCCGCGTTGCATTGTGTTGCGTTTCAGCTTGAATCTGGTCTTACATAATCAGTGCATGGGTCCAGAGCAGTGCAAATTGTTTCTAAATATACAAACTGCAAGTAGAGAACGCTTGTTAAAAAAGAAAGAAAGAAAAGAAAATGCAAACCTTGAAGTGGATGGAATTGCCACATCCATCATCCCTCACCTCCAAGGCACGCCTGACTGATTGGCGTGAGACGCAAACGTGTCAAAGCCGTCTTCTGTTGGCAGACAGCCCTGCTGTTGCTGTCCCAACGTCTTTTCTTCAGCATTCAGCTGGGCTGGTCATGCAGCAGAAACAGGTCACTGCATTGCTGGGTCCTACTTTGCCAGGATGCTGATTTAAGAGCATGGGAGAGTGCTTGGCGGCCCTCGCACCACCAAAGTGGCCTCTGATTCACGGCGCGGGGGAAGGCTAGGCAGAGGTGGATCTGAGGACGCACTGCTGTCGCGGTAGGTCCCAAGGCCCAAGCGTGGCTTTGGTGGCTCTCCTTCTCCATGCCGCTCAATAGCGTGGGCTTTAGGCACAAAAAAGACCTGTCGGGGAGAAGCAGTGATGGGTGAAAGCAGGTCAGCTGTAGGAAAAGTAATGCCACAGAACGAGGGTGTCAGATGGGAACAGAGTGACCAGTCTCTGAGCACCAGACCTAGAGTCTGTCTTCATACCTTTCCTCACCCTCGAGTGCCGGCTTGGCTGCTGCCACTTCAGCTGTGACGGAAGAGAGTGGGAGGAAGAATATTCCATTCCCTTCCTCTGATCTCTTCTTGTTCTTGCACGGGCTTTGTAAGCTTGCCAGCAGAGTACAGAAAGAGGCTTGTTCCCTCACAGAAGTTGTTGAATCTTTTCAAATACAACAAAGAATGAACTACAGCATTTATGAGGGTTTTCACTTCCCGCTCAACATTTTTTTACTGTCTTTACCTAGTCGTTTCTCAGATTAGGAGTCACAATTTCTTTAAAAGGCCTAGGACAGGTATGAGAAGATCTCACCTGCGTGGTCTGTGGTTTCAGGGGGTTGTTATGTTGTGCCTCTTTCCGATGGAGTTGGGACGGTGTGTTTCAGTACTTCGAAAAATAGTCTTAGCTCCACAGAGAAATTTACGGGGACAGATGCCGCAGCCGATGCAGCACAGCGGAGGTGGTTGTTCCCTGGAAGGTGGGGTACCCTCCAGAGCCCCTGGAAGTTGGTGAGAAGTTGGTGAGAACTGAGTGCCTCTGGAGCCCGAGGGCTCGGACCTGGGGGCAACAGCCAAGCATGGCCTTTGCATCCAGACCTTTCTTTTGAGGGTCGGACTTGTACAGGGTATGTAGAATTTCATATGACATATGTAGAAACTAATAACTAATATTTCCAATAAAAGACTTATGCAGGTCAATGAGATGGGGGGGATACGCGCCTTGAAAATCTTACGGCGTCATTGAACAAGCGTTCCTAAGCTGTAACTCTTGCAGCTTATAAAACACTGAATCAGTGAGATCACTGTCCCGTCCTGCCTACAAGAACTAAAAATTATTTGGAAGTCCTTCATCTCATTTTTAGCTGCTCTCACAGCATCGTACATGGTTCTACTAAAAATAGGTAACAACTTACGGTAATACTAAAGAAATATATAATGTAATCGATGTGAAATCATTTCAGTCCAAACATCAGTAAGTTGCCTATAAAGGAATTTAATTTGGTAACGTTCCTTCCTCTTCAGGGAATCTCTCTTTAAGGCGTTTCTCATCAATTTACTTATTCTCTTTGAAAACTTGTAAATTCAAAGTTGAATTTACAAGTTCTTGTAAATTCTTCAAATTTCTTGTTCTGAGACTTTTGTGTGCAAACGATTAGTTTAGTCACATTAAGAAGGATGCAGTACCAGAACAATAGCAATTGCTAAGTCTATTTCAGATGGTCTTGCAACCACTATTGAAGACATTGTGCCTTGGTTAAAAAAAAATTAAAAAAAAACCCCAGAAGCATGCAATTTCCTTCCCCCCCCCCCCCTTTTCTGTGTGTTTTTATGTTTAACTCAGGGCAAGAATTTTATAATATTCTTAAAGGAAAAAACAGAAATAAAAATGGCATGAATTCATGAAAGCATGGGTTTATATATTGGCATTCTCTGTAAATGAACGAAACATTCTGTACTCTAGGTAGAACAACCGTATTTGTCTGCTCATGCGCATTTCAGTTACCTCCATGCCCTCCCACTTGTCTTACCTTTTTTGTATATGAACTGAATGTACTGTACCATGTTTCTGTTCGAACTGTGCGTGCCTGATGCATAAAACACGACACGGAACAGCAAGGTCTTCCCCACCGTCTGTGCGTTAAGTCACAAACCATCCAAGCTTTGTTCCCATGGTTGTCGCCATCTCACCAGAATCTTTCGGTGTTTGTATAGCCTTATACAGTATATTGCACTTACTGTACCTGTATAGTATCTTGTCTGTATACTGTATGCACATAAATATGTATATTCACTCATGTATGTATGTATAGTATGTTTATATATCTCTGTATACGTATGTGTGTTTGTTCATAGTCTTTTCACTAGAAACGTGTGGCTATTCATATACATTATGTGTATGCCAATTATGAAAAGGTATGAATGCCAGCACCCACTTTTGATAACCGACTTTTATTCTCATTTTGTCTTGTTAAACAATGAAAATAAAAATGTCATGTATTTTAAATGAGAACTTTAAAAGATTATTATTTTTACTAATTTTAAGGTTTCCAGTTCTTCAGAAAAATTATTTGAACGGATCCAAAATTGCAAAGACATTTGTTTTTCTCATGACAGTTTTCTGTGGTTGAAAAATGTTTGGTAACAGCCCACGCTGTGTAGTTTTGGTTCTCCGTATCTTATGCTGGTCAAGTGCTCCCAGGTTTAGAAATGCCCTTAACCAGCCGGACTCCTCATGCTGCACATCCCGACTCTATTCACACGAGGGACTTGCAATAAATCTAGGGGGTGGCCCATGTCTAGAACGTCTTGCACATATAAATACTGGGTATAGGAGGGCCTTAGACTGGAAGGAGAAGTTTCTCCAGTGCACGTGAGCCTTAGGAACGGGTGAAAATATCATATTTTATGAGTCAATTTTATGGGAACGTTACAGACACTATTTGTCAGACTTCTTACACTTTGCAGTCCACAGTAACGCATAATTGCCAATTGATGAGGCACTTATTAAAACAGCTAACAAGCATTTCTTAGCCCTTTGTAAAATTATTCTTAATCACCACACACCTGGATGTAGGCTCAGTTGTCTGGCCTTGAGGCAGCAAAGCACCGCCTTACCTTAAATAGCAAAATATCCCTGTAAATCAAGGGGACGACTGATACGTATTTTCCAGTTGGGCACGTGTTTAAGTTATTCACTGAACTGGAGCTCCAATGATAATCATATGTGTTTCTCTATGAAACCTAGGAGTGATAAATTTGCTTCCTTTACAGTTAATTTTATCATTGTATTAGCTTGTCCAGCCGGACCGGTCTCAGTGCGTAGTAAGTTGCTGCAGCAGAGTGGCAGCAGCTACTCAGAAAAATCTCAGAAGACAGCTCTTTATGTAGGAAATACTAAGGAACTTGTAGGATGACGGAGCCACTGCTAGGAAGAGCCTTCACCCCAACTGAAATCGCATAATAGAAAATCCTTTTCATTTTTTAATTTAAAGCTTGCAGGGTTAAATTCTGACCTCACTCGCATCAACAGCAAATTCCCATTTCACTCATAAGCTAGAACTGGAATGTCCGAGGAAATCTTTTCCGCAGCAAAAACAGGATGGGGAAAGGACACATTCTGCTAATGGAGCTCGGTGTTTATGAGCCAGCGGCCTGATCGTAAGCCTTTGCAAGTCAGTGGCAATTAGTGGCCTCTCGGGTTCGGTTGGCCCATCTCTTTTTTTACAGTCTGGAAAAGCACATTTGCTATCTGCGGTTTATAATCACAATTGTATAATTCACAATAGAAAAGCATAAAAATGAGAAAAGACAATAGCAATATGCATTTTTAAAATTCATATCGGTCAGATCATGGCTCTTGCTTGATTTCAGCACCAAACTTCAAAACACAAACATAATCAGAGAAAGCCGGCGCGTTTTTGCTGGCTGACAACAGGTGATGTGTGTGTATAGGTTAACAGGAAGCCGAATGCTTTGTTTGCCACGCATTGCCATTAGCCATTCCTTTTAAGACGGACATTTAAATTTCCTCCCTGCTCTGGCGAACTGAACTTGAATTCAACCCCTGCTGCTGTCGTAGGCTAAGTCGAGTTTGCCTGGCCGCTCCACGCGTGGGAGCCTGCGAGCAAAGCCCTGGCTCAGCAGCCCGGTGCTCGTGGTTTAGCGTGTTGCAGTCTTCTCAATGAGTTAATGCTGAATCAGTGTCACACGCTGCATCAGCCAGTGCCGTCCTTTTGGAGACTGCCTTTCAAACAGAAAAACAGAAACGAGGTACAGGGAAGCGCTGCACCCGATGAACCCCGTTTTCTAAAGCGTGCGGATGCCGGTCTTAGTTTCTTGCCTGTACCTCAGCTCTGCTGCCTGTCGGGAAATCATGTCTGTATTAGATTTGGGTACTATATTGTTTAGCAAATCCTGATATAAATGAAATTGCATGGTGTTGCTGTGAGGGTAGAGCAGATGTGGTATCTCATACTAAGGCAAGCTCTTACATGTTTGGATTCTTTAGAAACTCTCCGTACAGTTTATAACTCTAGTAACTGTTCATTAACTGCATTTCGAATGGAGCTAGAAATTAATCATAAACGGAAATCTCTGTCTTTTAATGGTGTTTTCATGCATCTTTAGAAAGGAAGATGTGACCACCTACAAGAATATGATCATCTCTGTACAGTCAGTGTTGTTTTTAGTCATGCTTTCCTAAACTCCCCCCCCCCATACGATTAGTACAATACTTGAGAAATGGCATTTAATCTAAGAAAATGATCATTTGACTCAATTTCACCATCAAAAAAAGGAGAAATGTAAGAGCATATTTCAAAATTTCTCATCTGTAAAGCAACTTCGCAGTCTGCAACTGAGCTATTTGTGGCTTCAGATCACCTAGTACAAAACAAGAGGAACTGAAGGCACGTCCTTTCAGTGCTGAGGCATTCTCCCTCCATATATTATTAGGGGCTTTGCTGGTGAACTGGTGTGGTGAGGTTCTTCAGCTGTCACAGCAATAAAGGTTAGTTAAATCTTGAGTTCTAGTACTGACTTCAATAGGAAGAGTGCTGAAGCTCATGTACGTGTTTTTAGCTTGGAAAAACTGAAGTCCAATGAAATGGGGGAACTAATGGAATTTGTGGTGTCCCCACGTCACATTTTTGTAACTTTAGGATTGGTCTCGATGTCTGCTTTCTCGTAGTTCTTAGTTCTTCCAAAGTCTCGGTCTTGTTTCCACTCATTTTCATTCTTCCGTATTCAATTTCTGGGTCCTTCTTGGTCTCTGGTGGGTGACCAGAAGCAATATCTAGAGCATGCGCCCTGCTGCCTTCAGCTCCCTCGTACATGAGAGCTTTTGCAGTCCGCAGGGGTTGGATCCGGAGGAGGAGAGGATCTTGCCCACCAGCAGCTCTCGCTGCTCCATGCCACCTCTTAACGCAAAGGGGGACGGGCTCTTCATCTTAGTATGAGATTTAGAATCTGGCAGGTTTTCAAAACTACCATGATTTAGAGCAAGAAACACTAATTACAGGTGTGTTGTACTGTGGACGTGGTTACTCAGTCACAGGCAGGGCCAGCTGTAGTGGTCATTGAGGTCACTGCCTCAAACTACCCTGCTGGTTTAAGGCTGGTTCACGAGCAGTTAAGGCACACATGCAACGGAACAGCAACCTGCGGCAAGAGGAAGAGGTGGGGAGACAGGGTTAGTAACCTCTCAAGGAAATCTAGGACATTAGTGTTACCCTGCAGGTGCTGAACTGCAAAATGCAGTTAGCAGGAGACCTCTGTGTCACTGAACTCTGGCAAAGTATTCTGTCCTTTGTCCCTCCTGTGATTGACCTAGTACAATATTGAATTTTCCTTTCTATTTCCCAGTCAACGACAGGATGTATCATGGTGGGTCGCTTGAGTTCTGCATTTATTGCTTAGCAAAGGCATAGATTAAGCTTTGATTTTTCATGAGTGATCTCAATAGAAACGCACTTTGTGATGATCCACTGCATAAATGAGATGCGTGAGACAACTTTACACGATATCCCTAATATGAGTTACTTTACAGGCTCTTATTTTAAATGTACTAGCATTTACAGGATGCGTTAACTAACAGTATATCGAGCAGTACATTTCAGACAGTTGTTCGGTGTTAAAAAAAAAGCTGAGATGAGAAGAATACATGTTTCCAAATAAAATAATAATGCACGGTCAGGAAGATCTATAGCTAGACTGATTGCCAGTATAAAAATGGAAAGCAGGACGGTGAACTTATCATTTAAAGTTTGCTTTATTGATAGCCTCAGCAATAATCCAAGGGTTACCGGAAAACTCGAGGCATAGGAGTATGTGCAGGGCTGGTTCTGTATAAAGTAACTGTGACATTTAGTAATTGGAAGCAATGAATCATGAAACTGGAGGTCTGGAATCAGAGGTGCTGAAGGTTTACTAACCGTTTGCTAATTTAATTTTAGGCTAAGTATTAATTGCTCATAATCTTAAATGTTTGGGAATTCCTGGAATTCCAAAGATTCTCGTCAGTTGTTTTTAAGTGGTGGATTAGTCAGGCCATAGAGCACAAGACAACGTAATAAGCCTTTCAGTGAGTCCTGTGTTTGAAAAAAGGTTTCCAGAGTTTTCTTACGATACTGCATCATATGATTGCATTAAGTGGTAGAGCAGTTTTTACAGGGACTCTAGTTTTCATTTTTTTCTGTAGTAGTATCATTTATAAGAAAACATATTTCCAGAGATTTAGAATAATGTAAATCAAAACATTAAACACAGCAATTCAAATGTTACAATAGCCCTAAAATGTGATGCATATACAGTTTCATAAGTTGAAATAGCAGGTGTCAGTGAATTCTTTTAATGTTAAACATAGAGGGTAAGATTACAAAGTGCTCCTTCCCACCCAAATATTTTGTCAAAAGTAAGACTAGAGTGCTGGGGGAATTCTTTCCCAAGTGCTTGGAGGGCAAACAGAGGTGTTACTTGCGTCCCTTAAAAAGAAGAATTTGTGAAAGGCTGGAAAGGGCAGTTTGTGTAGCGCTTAGCACCTTGCGTGTGCTTGTGCTTGTGACACGAGTACGTGAATGCACGGGATCATTCTAATGTGGTTGCTGGCATTGTAGAACACCTTCTAGAAAACACCTCAGGCACTTCTAGAGAAGAATTTGCAGTTACGTTATCCAGTGTCCCCGGGGAGCGTTACCATGCACTACGAATTGCATGGAGAGTGTCTGCTTTCACAGCTCACCTTGCACATCCTGCGTGTTCCTGAACGTACTGTTACTTTTAATCACCTTTGTATTAATAATCAATTGTTGTTTTGAATTTAACAGTCACAGGAGATCGGGTTAGCAGTACAGAGCTGTATGAACGACTAATTATCCTGGGCCAAATTACGCTGTCTTTCATGTCAATATAATCCCAGAGTACCTCTGTCAGAGAGAAAGAAATGACTGCAGATTTAGCCTGTAGTTCTACCCTCACTTACCGACTTTTGCAGCCATTGGGAGTAACGACGTTCAACTGCAGTGCAATGGTTATAGCTAACGGTTAGCCAAAGAAATCTTGTCCAACATAATTTTCCAAATGCTTTTCTGCAGGCTTTTAAAATCAAAAATCATTTGAGGGGTTTTGTACTATTTGTTTGAACAAACTGTGGTCAAATTCTTGGACCCGCGAAGTCAGCTGGTACATTCCTGTTGGCTTCAAATGGGTGAGGATCTCGCTTCTCAGATTTTCTGAAACCTGATTCTGGCTGAACTCCTGCCTTGGACAACTCCCCTTTTGCGAACATGTGCTGAGAGGACCTCCACGTCAAGCTAAGACTATCAGATAGCAGATCGTGAAGTAATTGTAGCTACTTAACATAGCCCTCCACCACTTGCACCCGTGGCACACGACTGCCTTCTAGGAGTGGGATTTCACACCCTCCCGAGTGGAAATACCTTACCCGGCCAGATGGCTGGGACCCATCTGTACCAGAGAAAGTGCTGTCAAGAGTTTCAGTGGGAAAGAGAGTTTGGAAATTCCTGTCTGAGAACAGGCAAGAGGGAGGGAGTACCTTTTCCTCCCAGAGGATGGTAAGTGGCTTTCAGAAAGCCTTTCTTCTTCACTTACTGTAGCCTGCCAAAGCAAACCAGCATGCTTGGCTCTGCTGAATGATGTGTAGCACGGCACGCAGATTGCCCTGGTAGAGATCGCTTTGTTGACAGATCCAGGAGACATTTCTAATAATCTCCTCCAAATGTGGCTGGTATTTTTTATTTCATTATATTTTGCTTTGGTTTAAGATCACATTGTTATAGCCTCACATCAGCTGTTGGGCTTTCATTTTGTCTGTGATACGCAGTTGTCACAAAGAAAAGGGTATTTGTACGTGACATCCATGTTCACGTACGTGTGATGCGGTTTTCCCCATCCTTCCTGTAAATGAAGAGTCAGCCCCTCTGCCCATCCATCAGGAGAGGGAGACACTCACAAGGGCCAGAAGAGAACAGCATCTTCCTCAGCCCCATAAACTCCGCAATTTCAGCACAGTAAGTGGGAACCTATAGTACTAGGAAAAAATCATGGAAGCGCCACTGAATCGTGGGGCTCTCTTATTGCCCAGAGCTTCCGATTTCACCTCAAACAAACCAGCAGCATTAAAAATAGGCAAACCGAGAACTTACCAGCCAAAATGTCATGGGGAGAAACAGCTGAATGGGATATGGTGTTGTCTAAAGCCCTCATGTAAACTATAGTGGAAAATATTTTTTTAGGTCATTTAAAGTTCATACAGCACAAAAAAAACCCTCATAGAAGTGTCTAGAGCATGAAATATCGGGTGGTCAATTCAAATGTTAGAAAAGCTTTCTCAAAACTGAATGAAAATTGGCAGCATTTTCTAACTTTGTGACTAGTAATAGAGCTGCCTACAATATTTCAAATATTTCTTCTCCCCCATGGCATTTTTAGCAGCCCATATATTCATGGGCACTTGTGTGAAAAATTATAGTGCACCTTTCAATGATAGGTTTCCTGAAACGCCTCTCAGCACCGGGAATTAGCATGACTTTCTCCTACCTACACTTCACCTCTGTGCCCTGACTTTGGAGGAGCAGAATCGCTCCCGGCACTCGCTCTTCTCTCGTCCCGGCGCAGGCGGGAGCACAGGGCGCCTGCCTGCCCAGTGCGCGGGGCTCGTGATTAAAGTCACACGGGGCTCGGTTTGAGACGAGGGTATGAGTGGGACTTATGTAGCACATATGCCTTCTTACCAAGAGAGAGCATTATCTATCTATGTATTTATGTAGCTATGTATCTGTCACACATGAGCAAGTAAAATTTATCACACCTAAGAAAGAGAGTCCCAGGCCTGGTGCTGAGGATTTTTCACTCTATATTTTCAGTCCTGCTCCCAGATTTTTCTTTTCACACCCCTCATGTTTTTCATTTGGAAAGGCTACGCTTCATGGGATCGTTTGGTTTGTATATAACTTACAGGTATTGCCTTTTTTTTTTTTCAGTGGCATACATGTGTTCAGTAACTTACACAGACCTGCTTGTGCACTGTACTGATGCACTTTGCCTGGTGCTCCTTATGGTAAAAGTCCAGTTCCTGAAGGGCCAGAAAGTCTTATCTCATATTGTGAATAGTCACCAACAAAAAGATACAAGATGTTTGCTACACCTGGTGACCACGGCTAGCAGGTGTGCAAAGTTGTATCCGTCAGTAGCTGCTTAATTGTATTGTTGGAGAATATTTTCTTCTATCTTTTTCCCATCTGTAACTATTACTCTTCGCCAAACCAAACTATCCTGCTTCGTTAAGAACAGGGAAAGAACTATGTTCATTTACATTTCTTTTTCTTGCTTTAAACACCCCTATTTTGAGCACTTTTGTGAATCTGCTGGTGCAGGCTACCATGGCACGGCGCGGGCTGGAGCTGCGCCGGCATCATTCTGCGAGCAGCAGTGGGGGTGCCCGGGGCCGGGGCAGAGCCCGTGCCAGGGCAATAGAAAACAAAAATAGTCTGCTGTGACACCAGGGAGTTCCTGGCAGCGTGAGTCATTGTCTGTTCCCCGAAGCTGGTTTTGAATTTTCCCTGGGATCGTGAGTTTTTCTCGGTAAATTCTGATGGGGCAGAGAGCTACGGCATGTCCTGACCTCTGGCTCCAGGTCCCGTCCTCTAAGAGCGATTGAACTGTAGATGTTCTGCCTGTCAAACCTCTGCTCCAAGACAGTTCTGTGATCTAGCTCAGGGCAATCTAATTTAAGCAATACATATATTTGTAAACCATTGGGACTGATACTTATCTTTCTGGAATAATTCAAAATTCCAGTCCTGTGCGGTAAGAAGAAATGAAGACAGGCCCACTGCTAATGGAGGCACCTAGACACAGAAATGTACCGGTTGCACTTTGCAGAGAAGGGGACGAGTTTGTCTAGTTTGTTTCTCAGATCTTCATAAAACATTAAAACACTCACCAGAAGTGATCTTTTTTAACTTAGAAAGGTTTTTTTTAGACAAAACATTTTGCATTGTTTTGAGGACATGTAAAGTTGTTGTTGTTTTTTCTTAGTTGAAAGATGGTTTTATAATATTACTTCTTGTTCCATGGCATTGCCAACATAGAACCTGAGAGCATGTAACAGATGTTAATAAAATTCACTTCCAATGTTTAGGGAATAAAAATATCAGAAAAATAAGGGCAGATAGTAAAAGTAAGGTGGCAACATAGACTGGTTTCTCCTAAGGCCTTCAAGAAAGCTGGTGATTAAAACTGTACAGAAGAATTCAGTTTTGTATAGTGGAAGAAGTTTCTTACTTTTTGTTGTTCAAGTTTGGAACAAGCATTTGCTTTAAAGAAGATTTTTGAAAAAACCTAGAGAATAGTGAATGATGAAAGGGTTAGTGTGTTTACCAGGAACTCGTGAGACATCCTCATTTACACTTGCGCTCAGTCACGTTAAGGTGAGAGAATTTATCCAACCACTGTACGTTCCTGTACGGTTCCTACACACCAGGTTGTCACACAGCTTTTACTGCCTGCTTGGGAGAAAGGATTTGAGCCTACCTCCAACACCTCCTAGGTGAATATCCAAACTTCTGGGCCTTTGGCTGGTGTTTTCCTTCACTCTCTTGCTCTGTCTGATTTTGAAAAAGAATTGTGTCTTAGACCGCAGGTAATTTAATGAGTAAAAATTCCATCAAAACAACAATTGATGTACCATGAGCAAATTTCATAATTCAAAGGAGATTATGTGACACAGTACCTGATAAACATCCAGGAGATCCCTCCTTACAACCCTAACATTAGCTGCTGGCTCTTTCTTCCCTTTTCAGTAAGAACAGGCTTTGGGCCAAGACTCTTTGGTCAAAACCAACTTTGCTTCTCCTGCGCTGTGTCTCGTTGGCTGTTACCTCCAGTGCTGATATGTTTTGTGCCTGTCTGCCTACATTCAGATCTGCAGCCAAGCTTTGACAAGCTGCAGTATGTGTACTGTTCCTCGTGCGCTATGGGATCTTTCAGGAATCGGAGAGCTGTATAGCTGTATAATGTTATGAATGCTCTACTTTTTTCCATAAATTAAGTTGTAACATCATTATTTTTTGTGCCTCTCACACTGAACAAATCCCTTGTTATGATATAGCAGGGATATTAACAACCTGGTGCATGACCAGAGGAGCAGGCAGAAAGGAGGAAGGACATGAAAAAAATTAGTACTGGAACTAAGCGTGAGTGCCATCAGCTCAATCACAGGAAGGATTAGGCCTAAGCCCGCAGTGTTAAACACATTAGCTTTAAACACCTCAGTAGCCCTACTGAAGTCATCGAGGGTTACTGCTGTGATTAAACAGCTGGGTTGAGTGCTGGCTTGTGAGCCTTAGCGCCTGTAATTTGTCTAGGACACACGGAAAATTTAGTTAACGCTCTTTGGGATTTTGTATTAGCAACATGGTCATTGTCATATCTGTAGCTCATTGATCTACAGACTGGTGATTTCCTCTTAGGTCTGTCTTGCAGCTTCAAGGGGCATGTACCCTTGTTCAGTACGTTTTTATTTTGTTGCACATTAACACTAGAACTGGGCAAAACTATCACATAAAACCCTTTAACATTTCTTCTCACTTCTCAGCTTTTTTCCCCCAAGCCTTTCAACATCGTATGTGTTCACTTAGTCTATTTTAGCAAATGACTTTGCACATACCAGTTCTGCACGTTCATGCTGCTGAATGCAGTTACGGGAGAGGAACGTACCATGTGGACGGTACACCTAAGAAGATGCTGGTGTGAAGGACTTAGCCATCAAAGGAAAATAACATTAAAAAAATCACAGCTGTTCTTGAAAATCTGTGTCTGGGAAAGTGGAAAAGCTCAAATTCCTCATAATAAATGGTTCACTAACTGCAACACAATACGGTGGCCAGTATAAAAAAGGATTTTGGAGCTGCCTACACTTGGGTTTATTTTAGGGGCTGTTTTGCAGGGGGTGGCAGAGTGTCTGTGTAACTGATACATTCTGCAACACCATTTCTATCTTTGGGAAGTTGCAATTGGTATCTTAGAGCTTAGCATGTCAAAATCCTGCTTCAGTCCCCTTGAATCCCATGAAGGAGATTAGCTACCAGAAGACACTGTGTTGGCAACGGCACTGCGCACAGTACAGTGGCAAGAGTGGGGGTGACGTGGATGTGACACCCTCATGGGGACTGCCGTACGTGCTGCGGATGGTGCTTGTGATGCGTGGTGACTGGAGCACGCAGCGTACCTTAAGGATTTGGTATTGGCACGTGCTCTGTTTACTTACATGATGGGTTATAAAAGAGAAGGTATTTCCCGCTGCCTAGAAGAGGAAACCCGCACTCGAGCACCGTTGTCGTCAAATCCAGCCCAGAAGCTGGTGTGCAGCCTTGCGTTGTGAATATTTCGTGTAATGAACTGTGTGCAGACTGTGTCCCTGTCCTGCCCCACGTAGGAGGACCCAGCCAAAACGAAGACGCTGCTGCGTGAGTACTAACCCATCACTGACGAGTAGAGCGGCAGGAAATCTGCCTCAGGTAGAGCCTCGTCCAAAGACCTGTGAAGTCGAGCCGGGGGGCGGGGAGGAGTATCTCCGGCTCAGTCGGTGAGTTTTGGACCAGGCCTGAGCACCCAAAGAGAGCAAAAGTCTGACGGCCGTGGCGGATGACATGCCTCGTACCTGCCTGCACCGCTGTAAACGTTAGATCACTCCTGAAATGAAAAATAAGTATTTGATTAGGAAGAGCAGGCACAGCAGACTTCCAGAAGACTTTTACCTCAGCCATTCAGGAGGACACGCTGCAGATACGTTACCTGTGTAATTCTAAATTCATAAGAATATTCAAGAACAAAATTAATATTGTGGTTTAAACTTGTTCTACTCAAAGTACTGTCTATTGTATAAGGTAAGCATGGTTTTGTTTCAATGTAAAGAAAGGTAATTCTATCTGAAATTCTTTTATCCTGTGTCACCCCTTAAAAACTTTTTTTTACAAAGATATTTAAAAAAATACGCACATTTCTGTGTTCTGTTTATTTTTCTGTTTGAGTACATCGTTTATTATTACTTTTTCTGGTAGGCTTGCTCACGTTTATTCCTCCTGCTTCACTTCCTGCTATGAATCTGAACATTTTCTCTGTCTATTTATCAATAAATGCTAAATACGCTTCAAGCTGACCACAAAAACTACCGAGATCGATGGAAGTTTCTATACTGGCTTCTAAGAAGACCTGTCCCCAGTTCTAGGAACCTGGTGTATGCCCACACTTGGCATTCTAAGATTTGTGAACGGAAGGCATATGCATTATTCAGTGTACTCAAATACTCTTAATAATAAACATACTTTTCCTTCATGAATCATAAAACGCTGCCAAAGTATTACTGTACATGTGCATTTTCATGACAAGATCAGAGATGTACTTGGACAGCCCCTGCGAATGTATGGCGTGCGTTTGCTTACACACAAATCCATAATTTATGACTAATGTGGAAAATAAATGGTGGGAGACTCAAGACATCACTTCAAATTTGCAAAGTAAGTGCTGAGAGGAAGTTTTCTGATTTGCAGGTATATGGTGTGTCATCCAAATACAATGAGCCCTTTCAGGATAGTTTAGCATTAGCGATCTCGGTTCCAATCAAAAGCCTTTGAAGACACACATTTTCAATCATGTGAGCACCCCACTGAACTCAAATGAAGCCACATTCTCAGGCTTCAGAGGGGCTGTGACATGTACTTACAACTAAACATATGCTAACCTCCTTTTTTGGATCAGGATCATGTTTTCGAATACTCTACATGCATGAAAACATGGAGTTTCTAAAACTTTGGTGGCTTCCAGTTGATGAAATATCATCACAGAATAGGATAGGTTAATCCATATAATTCGCCTGGAGTTCATTAAATCATTTTAAAAAAATTAAACACAGAGTTATATTTAGCTTGATACTCAGAAGTATTAACGCCATGCTTTTAATGTGACAGATTGGATTTGGAAAGCAATATAAAACATGGGTTTCAGTATATAGAAGTTTTATTTCCACAACTTAAGGACGTTGTTAAGATCCATGTGCTTTTTTAAGATCTATTCCATCATTTAAAATACAACTAGTGCTAGTTTGCCGAAAACATTTATCTTTATTAACTTTCAGTGCTCTGGAGAAGTTAAAAAGGGGACCTTTTATTACCCTTTTTTTTCTTAAAGTAGTAGTTAGAAGTGAAGACTGACTTTGTTTCTGTTGCTGGCATAGAGAATTTTTTTTTGTTCATCAAACAAGTTAGAGTGTTTCAAATGAGAGTAATGTTAACCTTGCAAAGAAACAACATATTCAACCTACAACCAAATAGTTATTTGTATGCTTTTTTTCTTTTTCCTTCTTTTCTCCCCCCCCCCTCCCCCCAATAGGTGACGTGTATGCAGTGGTTGCAAGGGGACCATACAATGCTGGATATGATTGAGAAAAAACGTTGCCTCTGCAAAGAAATAAAAGCTCGTAACAAATCAGAAAAAGGACTCTGCAAACAGGACAGCATGCCTATTTTGCCGAGTTGGAAAAAGAACACCGGGACCAAGAAATACAGCCCTCCTCCTTATTCCAAACAACAAACTGTTTTCTGGGACACTGCAATTTGACAGGCGTGTGGAGGATGCCCTCTCCACTGTGTTGCACCGTGCACAGGTAGCCTGCTTTCTTAATAAGGCAAAGGCTCTAACCTAAGACTTACCTGCAGGTGGTGAACTTCCTAGGAAAAAACCACACCGATACAGTGCTCACCTGTCAATCAAGAGAGAGATTTAAGTTTCCGACTGGATTAAGGCATACATATTTATCCAGGATTTTTTTGGATCCAGAAGATATGAAAATGTAAATATTTCACCAATATATTGAAAACACCCAAACTAATACACTGTTCAAATATATATATATAAAAATTCAGAAATTTATGAAGAATTTTACTATATAATGTTACTGTTATACTGTTTTATTACCTATTTTCTATGTGCTATTCTGATGTTACCCCGCCCCCGCCGCCACCATTTTATTTCTCTTACCTGCCTAGATTTGGCCTCTGTACAAAAGCATGCGGTTGTACATTTTGTTGAACAGGACGATGTACAAAACAACTCGGTGCTAGGGTTGTAGAAGTTACCTAGAGTCGTACTCGTTAGATGTCCTTAGCTTTGGGGGGGGGGAGGGCTGGACAAAGGAGAGAGTTTTGGTGGGAAACAGCAAAACTGCAAGCAATGCAAAGAAAAGTGCTTAATGTGGATGCCCAAGTTGCATTTAAAATATGAATTGTTCTGCATCAGTTTTCCCATAAAGTTAATCGGATAAATTGCCCTTGGTTTTATGTGAATCGGTTACTAAAATTATTTGGCCAAGAAACTAAATTTTCTGCAGGAAAGCCTGCAACGGAAACTCTTCCTTCATTATATTCAGCTGACTAGCAGAGACCATGGTTCACTGTGACTAAGCATTGTACAGCCCGTGACGGAGAGACCCAGTCGCTTAGCAGGTTAAGGCAGTGGCACCGCAGCCACGGTTCCTGTCCACGTTTGTCTTTGGTCCCGAAAATAAAGGCGACAAAATCTGTTTACATGTTTATTATTTTTAAATCCAGCAACACATCCTTACTTCACGCTGTGTCAGATTTCCTTGTGTTATTTATAAAGGCTGGAATTCAGACCCCTTGAAAGCCAGTAGGGAAATCCCTCTTGATTTCATGCGGTTTTGAAGCAGAGGCCCACGTAACACGTTCTCCCGGGTATGCCATTTCTTCTTCCTGGCTGCTTCTGCAATTGGCTTGCAATCCTGTATTATATTACACCCATTTTAACAGAATATTATGTCATGACCAAAGAATTATGACCTCCTGGTTTTAACGGGAGAAAGAGATGGCTTATACTGATTATGAGGGTGAAATCCATGCGGTGAAATATCTTCCAAAAGGCTCTGTTGAGAACGAGGGAAACTTGTACTGCTGCGGAGTAGGGGAAAAGAGATCTATGGCATATATTTTGTATATTTAAATTTCTATCTACGCGTCTGAAGTTTGGTAGCACAAAAGTCCCTCTTTAAAACAATCATTTTAATATTATATTCACCGAGAAGAAAAGGTGTGTTGTTTGAAACCTCTTGTTATATTGGCTTTTCTTTGAAATTATATTGACGGCATTGCCACAGCTGTAATTGCTGATCAAAAAAACCAAAAAGAACAAACTTTAGAAGGTTTTTGTAATCTATATTGCTAAAGTTTGAGTTTGAGTAATGCTTTATCGGTAGTAGTTTCTTTTCAGCCTCTGAAATAAAGTTTTTAAATATTTTATAACTAATTAACTGATGTATATTTTGATGTCCAAACTGAGATTTCTGTAAAAGATAAAGTGTGTGTTTATATGTGTGTATGTATATTAGCATTATTGTATATGTATATATGCATATGTGTACACACATATATATGTATATATGCATGTATCTCTATATATATACTCATAGATGTGTGCATACGTATATACCCACATACATTAAATATTGGTGTGTGTTATGAATATACAGTGGCTGGAATGGGTACGCAATTGAAATGCAGATTTAAAGAGCCCCTCACAGCCGAAACGACAGAAGACATGAAAAAACCCAGAGGCTGTGAAGGAATCTTTGAATACGTGTTACGTCCAAAAGACACCAACTGTATATTCTGCTTATTCTCTTTTTTTTAAAGAAAGAAAATGGCAGAAGAAAAACTCCAGAGATCTCGCAAAGTTCCAGAATCTGCTGGAAAGAAGACGACTTGTTGGTTGTGAGAAATCTGTTGAGATAACAGGTTCATTATTCAGAAAGTGTTTATGCTTCATCTTCCTTGTTACGTGGCAAGAGAAGAATTTTTCATAGCCGTGTGTAAAATACTTAGCTCAACCCTTTCCCCCAGCTGCACTAAGTCTCTGGTGACAAAACGAAAGCCGGCGTTCAGTCAGTCTTGATACTCCTTCTCTGCCCTGGTCTCTTCCTGAAGCAATTGCTCTAAAAACCCTTCTACGGAAGCATCGATTTTGCAGTCCAGACCCGTGGGTACGCGCGGGCGCTGCAGTGCCAGGCCCTTTGGGGGAAGGCAAACGTTCCTGTAAACCGTTACGTGTTTAGGAGTGTTTGTTCATATTGTGTCCTTTTCATATCGATACATAATAGGAATAACGATCAGGGAACTGAAGCATTCTTGTCCTAAGCAGACTTGCTTGTACACTTAGCCCGCCATGAAACCACTCCTTGTTTTGCTTTTATTGCTCAACACTGTTGATGTTGTCCTTCCTAAATAACTGCCCATGTGCTTCCAGACCTCCATTGTATCCCATGGAAACAATGGCTTTTTGTTTTAAAGTGCGACAGTACACGAAAAAGTAAAACATAACTTAGCACTTACCTTCAAAGCACTTTAGAAACGTGAACTAAACCTCACGCTTGCGAGAACCGTTTTACAGAGGAGGGAAGTGAGGCTCAGGTGGAGTAGTTTCCAAAGGTCACGGGCAGAGCCAGAGCAAGACATACGCCACCGTCCTGCCCCGTGCCTGCTGGCCCACGCCATCGCTCGAGTAAAAGGCGCATCGTACTGCCGAGAGCGTGCCATCAAAACGCTGTTAAACATTTTCTACATCACCTATTGTCTCAGCAGTTTCTGTGTCACAGGGTGAATGACAGTGCTTAGTTACACACGGTCATTAAAGCTGTAGTCTGTATAAATATGCAATCTGTATATACATACAGATCACATATATACACACACTTACGAAGACTGTATATATGAAATTGTTTGGTATGCACTTATTTTGCTTTAAACTCCTGAAGTTAAACATTATAGTGTAGCAATTTGTGTAAAGTGCACTGTGATTTCAAGAAAGCACAGTAAAGTCACAGGTCTTGTTATTCTTGCACTAAAAATGTGTTTACGTATATTAGCCAATGTATGTCTACTTTATTGCTCCTTTTGACAAATTAAAGCAAATGGTATAAAATGGTATGGGGTTTTTTGGTTCGGGTTGTTTATTTTTAAGTGGACAATGGCACTATGTTTTTAAATGACAGGGTTTTTAAATACAATGAAATCATTCTGTGTTCATTCCAATGTAATACATTTACCAATATCTTGAAATTGAATGTCATGTTGCTTTTTTCATATTTCATTAGAAATTGTCAGCTATGTGCCTGAAATTGTGTAGGAGTAAGGAGTAGCTAGAGGCTAACTGTAATCATATATTATTAGCCGTTTCTATATACACAGTATAAATACATATTAATTTTCTTTTCATTTTTGTACTTGATTTTTTTAGGTAAGATGTAATTAAATGTACTTTGATACTTCTGAAGTAATAAGATGTTGTTTGAAGATCAATTCTGCTTTCTTTAGTGCATTGACAATATTTTACAATAATTTAGTGCTTATTTATTTGTGCTCCGGTGTAATTATAATAAAAAGCAATAGTTTAAAATATTTGGCTGTTCATTTTCATTTGATGGTTTCAGCTTAGAGCTGGGTTGTTCACCAGGGATTAGCCAGAGATTCCTGGGAAGAAAAGTCAAGTCATAGATGTATATTTATAACATTCCCTAGGCACGTTTTTAATCGCATCATTTGTTGGAGGAAACGAATGAATTGCTTTAATAGGTTAATATTTGCAAGTCATGCCTGGTTGCATCTAATGCCATGAGTGCCATCCTCAACTAAATCCTTAGGATAAAATTTCTCTGAAGAGCAGACAGAAATTTTTCTGTAAGTACCTCTCACAGTTTGGGATGGAAGATGTTCACTTCAAAGACACCCCTTCAAAGATCTCCGTTTGCAGAATATCCACGAACGGGAGAGGGACCCATCAGGCTCTCCATAAAGCTTTAAAAAAAAATCTGCTTAAAAGTCAGTATAATCTTCCGTGTTTCCAGACAGAAGCTTTACTCCCCTCGGCATGTAAAACCGAGTCCTTACAGAGGAATTCCACAGTGGGAGGAGGGGACGGGACAGGGGCTGTGGGGGAGGAAAAGGACCTGTACAAGCTTGCAAATGATACTCATCTTCCAGTGCTCAATTTTTCAATACTTTGTGCTTGTTGTTGAAGTTTTGTAGCCTGGTTTCTGTGACTGAGAGAACCTCCCCCCTAATTTTTTTAAGAAGACATTTTGTAACTGAAAAGGGTTTCCAAGAGCAAGTAAGCAAGAAGTTAATAAAGAACCCAGTAAGAAACAGTAATGTTCTGAGACCAAATTTCTCTCCCTTCATGGAAAAAGCTGCCTTTAATACGCAAAAAAGGTACTATCCATGTTTGTATAGGTCCACATGCAGAAGTGAGCCAGCGGGAATCTTTTGGTTGTCTTCTGCAGGAGCTGGTTCCGAGTCAGGTTGCCGATGATCCAGAAAGTGCTTTCCAAGTGCTTCCCTGCCCCAGGAGCCACACGCTTTCTCCGAGGCACGGCCTCTCCCTCCTCAGCAGCAACCCCGTTGCCAGGGCCCATACAATGGCTGAAGGGCTTTGCTACCTCTTTATGCTCCTCTTCCTCTTTCCAGCCCCTGGCATGGATGTTCAGAGCGACTCGTCCTCCGAAGCGAACTCCAGCCTTTTGTCCAAAGCTCCATGTTTCATAGGGAAATCCTATAGGGATGACTAGGGAAGTGATCGTGCCCCTGTACTCGGCACTGGTGAGGCCGCACCTCGAATACTGTGTTCAGTTTTGGGCCCCTCACTACAAGAAGGATGTTGAGATGTTGGAGCGTGTCCAGAGAAGGGCAACGAGGCTGGTGAGGGGTCTGGAGCACAAGTCTGATGAGGAGCGGCTGAGGGAGCTGGGGTTGTTTAGCCTGGAGAAAAGGAGGCTGAGGGGAGCCCTCATTGCTCTCTACAACTACCTGACAGGAGGTTGTAGCGAGGTGGGTGTTGGTCTCTTCTCCCAAGTAACTGGCGAAAGGACGAGAGGAAATGGCCTCAAGTTGCGCCAGGGGAGGTTTAGATTGGACGTGAGGAAAAATTTCTTTACTGAAAGAGTGGTTAAACATTGGAAGAGGCTGCCCAGGGCAGTGGTTGAGTCACCATCCCTGGAGGTATTTAAAAGACGTGTAGATGAGGTGCTTAGGGACATGGTTTAGTGGGCATGGTGGTGTTGGGTTGACGGTTGGACTCGATGATCTTGGAGGTCTCTTCCAACCTTAATGATTCTATGATTCTATGATTCTATGACTAGGAATGAACAGGTTTTACGGGGATTTCTCCAGACCTAAAAGAGGAAAAGAGATTCTGTCAGTTTAAGGGTCAGATTGTTGTCTGTGCTCTTCAGTGGGGCAGTTCATGAAGTCCTGTGTCCTAGCTCATTTCTAAAGACTTTCCAGGATGACTTCCAACATCCACCTCACTCCCCACGCCATGCCTGACCGCTGCTGGAGACAGCAGCACCTGAACCAGAGAAGGAACGAAAGGGTAGGATTGCCAAATGCAGCAGGGAGCATAAATCTGGGGCAAATTCAGATTTTTCCCTGTTTGAAATATGTGTATTTGCTTTCTTTGCCACTGCAGAAACATTTTCTATGTGCCATTGTTTCTTAAACAGAAGAGGTTTAAATTAAAAGGAGACAAGACCATAAAAAGCAATGGTTGAGTTTTACACTCGCTCTAAGTTTATTGAAAGGTTTATTGAAGTTTATTAAAAAAAGTTATTAAAAAAAGTTTATTTGCTCTAAGTTTATTTAAAAGTGGAAAGGTGCCTGCAGTGCTCTATCTTGGGTCTCTGCTCCTTTTGCATTTTAAAAACCGTCACACCACCACTGGCTGGAGTTACTGCTGTTTCTCCGCCGCAGTCACTCAGAGTGACCTTAGCTGGTGCCAGAGTGGCTGCGAAGCAATTAAAGCACACAGGGGCCTGTCTTGCTTGGGAACAAGTAACCTGCCCTGAGCAAAGCGGAGAAGTCGAGCAGCCATTAGAGGAGAGATGGGCCAACATCTCTCAGATCTACGGCCAGCGCTGACAGAGCTGGCAAGGGAACCGCAGGAAACTAAATAAAATTTACAAAAATGAAAGACAACTGAAAAGAAACACTGCTCAAAGGCAAGACTGAACACATTTGGCATTTATTTTCTGAACCTGCCAACATCTCTTTTATGGTGCGGTTTTGCTTTTAAAACAAAATTACACACCTGTCACCTTTTAATTGAGATTTTTGGCACTGGAGCGGGTGGTGGTTTTAGTGTTCTCCCCACCTGTGGCATATTTTCATCTTCCTTTGTCCCCTTCTCTCTTTCTGTCTCAATCCTTTCTTTCATGATGTGCTTTGGGAAATATATTTGTACGTACGATGAGAGTTCCCCTGTTGTCTTTTGTTCCTGTTAATGTTGTGCTCTCCCTCCCCTGTTCTCAGCTGGCTCTACGCTCTCTAACCCTCACGAAAACATACAAAGAGAGCAGGAGCAGGAACCACCATCGATTTTATTTTAGAGGATAGCATTTATCAATGCTGTTCTTGGGGTATACACAGCAAGTTTCATGGCGGGATTCAGAAGTGGCTAAAAAGAATTGGTAAAACACAGAGGTACTGAGAAGCTGCAGACTGGACCACGGCTGCAGTTGGTGGGCAGCAAAGCCAGGGCTGACGCCCACATTTCTCCTGGGCCCAAACGTCCTCGCCCCAAAACCAACTTTGGGTGGAGGAATAGAAAGAGTGGTGCTAGGGGAGAGGTCCTCTGCCTGCAGCTGGCAGGACATCAGCACAGGTCAGGAGGAAATTAAATTATGTGTATTAAAAATAAGGACAAATTTTCCAATAAACCTTTTCCCTCAGCTTTTGCCTCTGTCTTGCATATCTCCTGCACCATGAGCAGCCCACAGCAATGGCTCAGGAGGCGCTCTGCCGACCTCCCCAACTTCCAAAGAAGCCGGCAGAGGAGACCAGGAGCTTCGCCCTACTCCAGCACAGTACCGGTGCGGACCTGCCCTCTTCCTGCAACCTGCCTTAGCCCCCGGGCTAGGGCAGTGAAAGAGAGAGAAGGAACAGGGGTGGAAAAACTGCTGGGAGCTCACAGCAGCCGCCGAAGAGCTGGGGCACACGGGTGCTGGGGCACCGGGAGGACGGTGTGGAGGGCAAATTGTCCAGAAAAATATCTGACTGTGCCACTGAGGAAGAAAGCAGCTTGTGAGAAGGGAACAGGCTGATGTGAGGAGCAGAAAACTCCTGTCACACCCAAGGGCTAAGCCAGCCCCCGTGAGCATGCATGGAAAAGCGGGTGATGTCCCTGTCCCAGCCGGGAGCAGCAGGACGGGGGGGGAGAGAGACTCCAGAGACAGACCAAAACCGCAGGATAATCGGCCAAGTTTTGGGGAGAGGACAGGCTCCTGGGGTCTGATGGCTGAGGGACCTGGATTGCTTTTGGTCTCTGGAGGCCAGCAGCGCTGCATCTGCTTCTGGCATGACCGGGCCTCTAATTCAGCAGCCTCACTGATCAAAATCCAGCAATAGTACCTGACTAGACCTTTATACCAGGAGATAAAATAGAGATAAACCCTTGGTCTCCAGCAGCCTCCTGGTAGCTACGGCTGAGCCCAGAGGGCTTCAAGCCTGCAAAGCCCCGGTGTGAGGGCAGAGGCTGGTGGGCCGCTGGCCGCCTCACCTCCATGCCTGCTCCGAGGGGCCAGGCAGGCGGTGGGAGGCAGCTGCAGCCCGAATGCCACCTCCCTGCCCATCCCCATGCGGCCACAGGGGGATCTCGTTTGGAGGAGAATGGGGGGGAGCAGCTTGCCGTCCCCGGGCTGACAGCCCCGCCAGGAGGGCCAGGTCCCCGTGCCGCCTTGCATGCCGAGGGTTGGGCCGCACGCCCCTGGGGTGAGAGAGAACGGCAGTTGGGTTGGGGAAAGAGAAATGACCAGGAATTTGGTGGTAAACGCTAAACTTCAGTCTCCGGCACAGGGAAGCCCCTGAGGCAGCAAGGCCAGGCCGCAGTGCCTCTGCAGTGAGCTGGGTCGTTTCTGCGTTTTCCAGGCGGTGTCCCTTTCCCACACGAGGCGCAGCGGCAGGGGGGCCG